>NC_134355.1:696885648-696950648 GCF_048569485.1 Anomaloglossus baeobatrachus
TGTTTGACCAGAGACTCTGTGTGAATTACTGGCTGAGTGAGTACCACCGTGCTGTGCGGCACAGCGCTGCCCCCGCGACCCTGCACCTTACCAGGCCCCGTAACCCGCCTGCCATCACTAAACCCCTCACCGGGCCCCGGGACAACCAAACCCCCTACCCACGGAAGGGAGAACCAACATCCAAGCTGCTCCCTGTCATCACTCCCGGGATCCCCGTCCAGAGCAGCGGTGGTGTCACCAATCTCACCACAACCGTGGGTGGCGTCACGGACAATATCCCTAAACCCAAACCACCCCCTTTCACTCACGGGCGAGGAACGCCGCTCAAGTCCCCGGGATCCGGCCCACTGCTCGAGCCACCACCGAGCAGCAGCAGCAGCAGTAGCCAGACCCGAGCAGTGGGTGAGCGCAGCGTCCCCTCCTCCGCCCGCGACACTACTTCCTGGCCTAGCGTCCACGTACCCCGTTGTGCCCTGGCCCCTGTACGGAGATGGCACAAGGCCGCCGGTTGCCCTCCTCGGCAGTTCTGTGCCCTTTGTCACGATCCCCTGCAACCGGGGTTTCAGCTCCTACCAGGCCCAGACCAACGTCTGCCACCTAGTAGTCTCCAGGAGCCCTGCTCCCGACCTCCTCCAACGCTACTCCACTCTCGACCGACCTGTGACCTCTCCTCCTGAGAGTCACTTCTCAACTAACTGCTCCTGACACTCCTGACCCTCCCTAACCAACCCCCCAAGTGAGCTGCCCTATTCCCTTTAGGCTACCCATTGGTGTGTCTGGTGGGTGTGGTGCAGAGTGTTCATAGGGTTTTGATTAGCTTGTTCTTAGCAACACCAAAGGTGAGGGACCCATAAACAAGGAGGATGTGGATACCGTGCAGAAGGGCAGATTGCACAATACAATGTGATGACCTGATAGGCCAGGGCGTCACATTTCCATCTAATTCTCCAAAATACATGATTCTGACCAGGAGCCCCTGATAGATCCATTCACTATATTCAGGTAGCTCCAGTCACTATGGACTTCATCTGGCCTCATTTCTAGAGGTGTTCATCTTTTTGCAGGTGCACAAAAGGGTCATCTACCATGGTATTGTGCCCTCACCCCCGCCGGTACAGTACGGTTTTGGCTGAATCCTGTTTTTTAGAATTTTTCCAAGTTTTTCGGAGCGGCAGCCCAGCACCGGTACTCATCCATCCGAAGCGGGTGACAGGGCGAAAGTGCAGCATACGCTGTGAGCTCCACAAAGATGGTGGTGATCTCATCCCTCAGCGGTGAGCTGGACAGTCCAGGGGGCGTGTCCTGCTCACAGCAGGGAGCTCTCAGTGTTAAGTATAGGGGTCAGATCCAACGTACAGAGAGCTGCTGTATTTGAGGTGACCAACTGTCGTTACACACAGCAAATCCAAGATGGCCACCCCCAGTGTTTCAGTAAAACTACATTTAAATAAAAACTGAATAAACAATGAGTTTAATTTTCTATTAAAAATAAATTATTCCATAATTACTATTATTAATACAAAAATTAAAAAGAGGTGACGCTCTTCCTTTAATGAAGGTTTTTCTCTCGAGCACTAAGTTTATTAGGAAGAATTATAGTTATTAAAAAAAAAATCTGCGTTGGCCGGGAATCGAACCCGGGTCAACTGCTTGGAAGGCAGCTATGCTCACTATACCACCAACACTTCATATATTTAGCCTTTGTGTGTTTTGGTCTGCATCATTCCACCTGGGAGCAGAATATGAGACCTGACCAGATGTTTCTGGTTAACACATACAGCTCAGATACCAGCGATAAGGCTCCATTTCACCCAAACATACATCAGGGGCATTGGCCGATTTTGCTATTTTCCCTCTTTGTTTATTTATTTAAATACATGTGTGACGCCCCGGGCAAGCCAGGGGTCACAGGTCACAACACCACACCCTACACCCCAGTTAGGAACACCTAGGCTACCAAAATCCTTGTTGCCTTCCTCCAGGGGCTGATGTTCACACCAGGGGGTGGGCCAGGCGGTTGGCTCCACCCACCGAGGAGTTCACAGCCCTGGAGGCGGGAAGAACCAGGCAGTGCAGTTTAGGAAGTGAGGTAGAAGGAAGTAGTAGTGGAGCTAACGAGAAAAGCTGAAGTGAAAGAAAAGTGACAGTAGTAAAGCCTGAAGTTGGTCCTGGTGTGTGCCCCGGACTGTGACAGCAAGGTCAGCAGATGGCGGTGAGAGTCTGTAGGGGTGACTGCTCGGAGGTTGCTGGAAGGACCGCGGACGGGTAGTGACCCGGCGGTCTGGAGCAGTATACGAAGAACAGTCAGCACCAGGGCAGGGGCCTTTCGGATCCCGGCAAGGCTAGGAGTCGCCATAATTTGCCAAATCCGTCAGTGAAGGGGACGTCTGTCTCCAAACAACCAAGTCCCGATTGAAGGCAACAGTCCAACCGTAACGGAGAGACACCGCCACCGCCAGAGCACCAGTTTCTCAGGGCCAGCGCCTGCGGGCAAAGTAGGGCTCCTCCAGCCCATATCCAAGTCGGGGAGCGGGTTACCGGTGGGAACCCATCGCAACCATCATCAACTTAGGTGCAGGACAAAGGGACCGTCACCGTCACCTACTGGGGAAAGCAAGTGCAGCCGTCCGTGGGAACCGTCTTTCCAGCCGTGTGTTTTACCGAAAACTGTGTCAACGTCTCAGGCTGAGTGAGTACCACAGTGCCGCAAGGCACAGCGCTGCCCCCGCGTCCCTGCGCCCACCAAGCCCTGCATCCCCCACCTCATCACTGGGCCCCGGGATCACCAACCCCTACCCACGGAGGGGCAACACAACAACTCGCTGCTCCATACCACCACTCCCGGGATCCCCATACAGAGCAGCGGTGGTGTCAACAAATCACCACAACCGTGGTGGCGTCACGGACAAGAACCAATCTCCACACCCAAAAACCCCCTTTCACTCACGGGCGAGGAGCGTTGCTAGAGTCCCCGGGATCCGGCCCATCGCTCGAGCCACCGAGCAGCAGCAGGCCGCAGCAGCCGCGGCAGCCGGAGCCGAGCAGAGGGAGAGCGCGGCGTCCCCTCCTCCGCCCGCGACAACTTGGCGTCACAAACAGGATCTTACCGCTCTGCCGTTGGGTAGAGGTGCGCCTTGTGACCGCTGGAGGTATCCGGCTATAAAATTTCAGAAGTCGCCATCTTTGGCGCAAAAAGTTCCCGCTCGAGCGTCTTCTCAAGTAGCAGAGGCGCGAAGGCCAAAAACCCCGCCCCAATAGAGGAGGGGCCGGAAAGAAGCTAAGGGGGACGCGATGGCGGCTGGCTGCATGTGAGAGCAGCTATAAAAGCAGGGACGCCAGGACTCTGCAGAGATCTTGTTCCTGGGAAAAGCCGCCAGCAGCATGTGGATGCCGTCCCGCGACACCGTAGCCCCCGCGCCTGGAACCGCGGCGTGGGTGGAGATCCGGACCGTGCAGCTCTACCAACGGCTGCAGGTCAGGATGCAGCTCCTCATGGAGGAGTGGGAGACTGACATGGCGGACGTTATAGCAGCCGTGCGGAGACGGGAGGAGGAAGCGGAGGAAGGGAGGGTGAGTGACCCACGCCCCGATGCCCTTGAAGGGCCGGTCATCGCGGCTGCGGGACCCGGTCCAAGCCCTCTCCCCCCACTGCCTCCCTCGCCACCCGTCTCGGAGGCCGTGACCCCGCCACTAGGCCCGCTACCACCGCAACCGGTAGCAATACCCATCATGCCCGCCCAGGCGGACCGACCTGCAGCCGGAGCCCGTAGTAGACCGGAAGTGTTGCCCTGGAAGGCTCCGAAAACCGCACCGGAGGCGTCTCCAGAGAAAGTCCCCGAGCCGGAGCTGATGAACCGTTCCGAGCCGGAGGCCCAGCTGCGGAAAGCCCCTGTGCCCATCCCCCACACCTCGGCTGAGGTAGCGCCGGGTTGTCGCTGCAAGGTGGCGCCCAAGGCCAAGACGCCGCGGGACTTGCCGCCCAGATCTCTGACAGTGGGCAACGTTCAGAATGTCCCGCAGGGCCCGACCCGTGCGCCGGAGCTCGCAGCAGCGCCGTATTGGGACAGGGAGCCGGTACCGCTGGGTCTGGAGATCGGTGAGAGAGAGAGGAAGAAGGCGGAGCTGGTGGCCCGAGCAATTAGAGAGAAAGAGAGCCTCCGTCAAGCAACATTCCGTGTCCGGGGCCCGCTGTACGAAGGGCAGGTAAGGCGGTTTGATGTCCGCCGGGGCTATGGGTTTATATATGAACCGGGCCTGGAGGCCGAAGTGTTTGTAGCCCGGCGGGATGTGAATGCTTACCTGCCTGAGGAGTATCCCGGCCGTAACCTAATGCCGGGCGACATTGTGCAGTACACCCGACACTGTGGGGAGAGGGGGTGGTTTGCGCTGGATGCTAAGCTAAGGGGCAGCCAGGAGTCCCGAGTGAGCGCCGCGCCCCCTCCCTCAGGTGATGTTGAGAACTCGGAGTAAGGGCAGCGGATGCCCGCTGCAGCCGTCCCCGTTGGGACCACCAGTAAGCATGTTTACAAGTTTGTTTGAAAGTTGGAAAATGATAAAAGAAAATGATTACCGGAGCTTCACCTGATTTACCGTGATTGAGGAAACCGGGCGTTGCCGGCACCGTTGTCCCAGTGGGGACCGTTTAAAAATGTTGCATGGAGGGCTTTCCATGGACAAGCCCGTGAACTTGCAGGGCAACCACAAACGTTTAGTGGCTTGTAAATAAGTTGTTTTACCGTTACCGTTTCCGCAATTGCTGCCTCCGGAGAGGCAGGTTGGAGGGAGGGCCCACAGCAGAGCAGGCTGGGGCCCAGCCACCACAGGAACCGGTGGCTACCCTCTGGAGGGGAAGGACAGATCCCGCTTGGGTAACTTGTGCTGGACTTGGGTCAAGGGGTGCTGCCTGGGTTTTAGGGGCAGCATCAGGGCCAGGTTGCTTGGGTGGGAGAGAGCGGAGACCGTAACCGTAAACCGTTTGCAACGTTTAAGAAATGTGCCTCCCGTTGTGGGATGATGTTATAATTTGTATTATGTTACCGTTTTACCTTTTTATATATTTTACAGAAAATAAAACCGGTGTTGGACGGGCAGCCCGCGGACTGTCTGCATTTTGCTAAGGGGGAATGTGACGCCCTGGGCAAGCCAGGGGTCACAGGTCACAACACCACCACACCCTACACCCCAGTTAGGAACACCTAGGCTACCAAAATCCTTGTTGCCTTCCTCCAGGGGCTGATGTTCACACCAGGGGGTGGGCCAGGCGGTTGGCTCCGCCCACCGAGGAGTTCACAGCCCTGGAGGCGGGAAGAACCAGGCAGTGCAGTTTAGGAAGTGAAGTAGAAGGAAGTAGTAGTGGAGCTAATGAGAAAAGCTGAAGTGACAGAAAAGTGACAGTAGTAAAGCCTGAAGTTGGTCCGGCTGTGTGCCCCGGACTGTGACAGCAAGGTCAGCAGACGGCGGTGAGAGTCCGCAGGGGTGACTGCTCGGAGGTTGCTGGAAGGACCGCGGACGGGTAGTGGCCCGGCGGTCTGGAAATCACCACAGCCGTGGGTGGCGTCACGGACAATAACCAATCCCCACACCCAAAAACCCCCTTTCACTCACGGGCGAGGAGCGTCGCTAGAGTCCCTGGGATCCGGCCCATCGCTCGAGCAGCCGGACCCGAGCAGAGGGAGAGCGCGGCGTCCCCTCCTCCGCCCGCGACACATGCAATAATGGGAAGAATATAATTAGTTCACCTATAGAGACGTGTAGAAAAATAATCATTCACTGGGGAAGTATGTTTTGGTTATTTTATCGGAGGGTTCATCCTGCTGGTAAACACAGCCCAGCTATGCTCCATCTGTCCACCTACAAACAGCTCTTCTAGAAGGGTCTCCTCCGTTGTACCTGAGGAGTTTAAAACGTAAGCACAAAGCAACAGAGATTTTTTTGTTGAGGCACAGCTCATCCGAAACCAAACGTGGAACCTTTTACACCCGTAGTATGCTACGCAAGCAAGAGAGACCATCGCCCCTCATAAACACAGCCCAGCTAAGGGCCGTTTCACACATCCAACATTTTGCCTGATTGCCGGATCCGGCACATTCCAGTAAAGTGCAATGGCATTGCAGCAACCTCAGGTCACATGCTGTCATATGACCGGAGCTTGCCGCAATACCATTGTACAGTATTACACTGTTCTGGAGTGTTCCAGATCCGGCGAAATGCTGGATGTGTGAAATGGCCCTAAGCTCCTTCCGTCCATATACAAAGAGCTCTTTTCGAAAAGGTCTCCTCCATTCTACCTCGTTAGTTCAAAACATAGGCAGCGAGCAACAGAGCTATTTGTCGGGAAAGCAGATGAAAGACGACGTGGATCCTTCTTCACCCGTACGTAGTCTGCTACTCAAGCGAAGAGAGACCATTCACCCATTTGTGGGCTTGAGCCACCAACCTTTCGGTTAACAGCTGAACATGCTAACCGAAAATCGGTCGGTGTCCCTGTCAAAGAGAAAAGGCTGGGCAGTGCAGGGATGCTAAAGTTAAAACTACAGCCCACTACTCTGGCTCAATCACTGGTTTTGCCATAAATGCTTAATGAGTCCTCCCATGTATATTTGATTATTACATGTGTGTATGTGCACGCTCCTACCGCCGCTCTCTCCACTGTCCTGCGTCGTTTTTCTCCTCTTCTCAGGTATGTCACCGCCACTCTCTTTGGTGTCCTGCGTCCTTCTTCTCTTCTCAGTGACATCACTGCCGCTCTCTGCACTGTCCTGCATCGTTTTCCTCCTCTTTTCAGTGATGTCACTGCCACTCTCTTCGGTGTCCTGCATCCTTCTACTCCTCTTCTCAGTGACGTCACTGCCACTCACTCTGGTATCCTGTGTCCTTCTTCTCCTCTTCTCAGTGACGTCACTGCCGCTTTCTCTGGTATCCTGCATCCTTCTTCTCCTCTTCTCAGTGACGTCACTGCCGCTTTCTCTGGTATCCTGCGTCCTTCTTCTCCTCTTGTCAGTGATGTCACTGCCACTCTCTCTGGTATCCTGCGTCCTTCTTCTCCTCTTCTCAGTGACGTCACTGCCGCTTTCTCTGGTATCCTGCGTCATTCTTCTCCTCTTCTCAGTGATGTCACTGCCACTCTCTCTGGTATCCTGCATCCTTCTACTCCTCTTCTCAGTGACGTCACTGCTGCTCTCTCTGGTATCCTGCATCCTTCTCCTCTTCTCAGTGATGTCACTGCCACTCTCTCTGGTATCCTGCGTCCTTCTTCTCCTCTTCTCAGTGGCGTCACTGACGCCGCTCTCTCTGGTATCCTGCGTCCTTCTACTCCTCTTCTCAGTGATGTCACTGCTGCTCTCTCTGGTATCCTGCGTCCTTCTCCTCTTCTCAGTGATGTCACTGCCGCTTTCTCTGGTATCTTGCGTCCTTCTTCTCCTCTTCTCAGTGACGTCACTGCCGCTCTCTCTGGTATCCTGCGTCATTCTACTCCTCTTCTCAGTGACGTCACTGCTGCTCTCTCTAGTATCCTGCGTCATTCTACTCCTCTTCTCAGTGATGTCACTGCCGCTCTCTCTGGTATCCTGCGTCATTCTTCTCCTCTTCTCAGTGATGTCACTGCCGCTCTCTCTGGTATCCTGCGTCATTCTTCTCCTCTGCTCAGTGATGTCACTGCCACTCTCTCTGGTATCCTGCATCCTTCTACTCCTCTTCTCAGTAACGTCACTGCTGCTCTCTCTGTTATCCTGCGTCATTCTACTCCTCTTCTCAGTGACGTCACTGCTGCTCTCTCTGGTATCCTGCGTCATTCTTCTCTTCTTCTCAGTGACGTCACTGCCGCTCTCTCTGGTATCCTGCGTCATTCTTCTCCTCTTCTCAGTGATGTCACTGCCGCTCTCTCTGGTATCCTGCATCCTTCTACTCCTCTTCTCAGTGACGTCACTGCTGCTCTCTCTGGTATCCTGTGTCCTTCTTTTCTTCTTCTCAGTGATGTCACTGCCGCTCTCTCTGGTATCCTGCGTCCTTCTTCTCCTCTTCTCAGTGATGTCACTGCCACTCTCTCTGGTATCCTGCGTCCTTCTTCTCCTCTTCTCAGTGACGCCACTGCCGCTTTCTCTGGTATCCTGCGTCCTTCTTCTTCTCTTCTCAGTGACGTCACTGCCGCTTTCTCTGGTATCCTGCGTCCTTCTTCTCCTCTTCTCAGTGATGTCACTGCCACTCTCTCTGGTATCCTGTGTCCTTCTTCTCCTCTTCTCAGTGACGTCACTGCCGCTTTCTCTGGTATCCTGCGTCCTTCTTCTCCTCTTCTCAGTGACGCCACTGCCGCTTTCTCTGGTATCCTGCGTCCTTCTTCTTCTCTTCTCAGTGACGTCACTGCCGCTTTCTCTGGTATCCTGCGTCCTTCTTCTCCTCTTCTCAGTGATGTCACTGCCACTCTCTCTGGTATCCTGTGTCCTTCTTCTCCTCTTCTCAGTGACGTCACTGCCGCTTTCTCTGGTATCCTGCGTCATTCTTCTCCTCTTCTCAGTGATGTCACTGCCGCTTTCTCTGGTATCATGCGTCCTTCTTCTCCTCTTCTCAGTGACGCTACTGCCGCTTTCTCTGGTATCCTGCGTCCTTCTTCTTCTCTTCTCAGTGACGTCACTGCCGCTTTCTCTGGTATCCTGCGTCCTTCTTCTTCTCTTCTCAGTGACGTCACTGCCGCTTTCTCTGGTATCCTGCGTCATTCTTCTCCTCTTCTCAGTGATGTCACTGCCACTCTCTCTGGAATCCTGTGTCCTTCTTTTCTTCTTCTCAATGACGCCACTGCCGCTCTCTCTGGTATCCTGCGTCATTCTTCTCCTCTTCTCAGTGATGTCACTGCCGCTTTCTCTGGTATCATGCGTCCTTCTTCTCCTCTTCTCAGTGACGCTACTGCCGCTTTCTCTGGTATCCTGCGTCCTTCTTCTCCTCTTCTCAGTGACGCTACTGCCGCTTTCTCTGGTATCCTGCGTCCTTCTTCTTCTCTTCTCAGTGACGTCACTGCCGCTTTCTCTGGTATCCTGCGTCATTCTTCTCCTCTTCTCAGTGATGTCACTGCCACTCTCTCTGGAATCCTGTGTCCTTCTTTTCTTCTTCTCAATGACGCCACTGCTCTCTAGACTCTCCGGATCACACTAAGCGCACACGACACTACCAGCATATATACAGATGTATAAACATATAAACATATAAATATATAAATATACATAATATGTATATATTCAGATAAACTGAAATATAGATGAGAGTCTTCTCTAAGGATAACGCCTACTTTCTTGCGAGTACATTTTATGTATGGATCGTGTTACAGACCATCCTGACAATATCCACAGTCTTGGTTACTTTTATGGAAATAAATGGTAGATTATGGATACCGGCATCACAACGATTTTCCGGCCAAGAGTTTACCCCGTTCCCTTACATGCCGATCACACAGTAATGTGGCTGAGTTTCTCATTTTGTGGTTACAAATAACATTCTGAATTCACAATTATAACCTGTCCGGGGTGACCTGAAAGGATCTCTCATCCATCGCCAACTCTTTCATTTACTTTCTAAAAAAAAATATAATTATAATTTGACTTAGACTTATTTGTATAGATTAGAGGTGACGAGAGGGAAGAGAGGAGACAAACTGCAGAGGAAAGAAAGAAAAGAGAGGAAATGTCAGAAGAGTGAAATGTAAAGGACACAAGCTCTTCTGGTCCTTCAGCACGTTATGACCAGGGATTTGGGCCTTTAGTTTTTATCTTTGATCAGAAACGCGTTTACCTTTGACAGGAGAGTTTTGGTGAAATGTAATGATGACCTCTATAAAAAGAATCAATTAGCAGAGGATGGTTTCGATCCATCGACCTCTGGGTTATGGGCCCAGCACGCTTCCGCTGCGCCACTCTGCTGTTAGCTGTCTCTTCTTGGAGGAGACGTCTACTTATCGGCTGGCCGAGATGGCTCCTTAGTATCTCCAGACTGCTTCACAAAATTAAAAAAACTTCTCATGTACCTCCAGAATCGGTGCCGCTCCCGCCATCTTGACATTCCTATGTCATTTTACTTCTGTCAGAATATAGAAGGCTGAATTAAAAATTTCCCTGACTTACAAACATGTGACACTGTGAGGCCACCTGATGAGATTATGGAGTATAATGGTCTTGAGAGAGAAGATGAGACAATGGCAAATAATCTGCTCATACCGGCTGTACCTGAAGCCTGCATGGTCAAGAAGTTAAAGCTTTTCCAGCGTTAGGATAAACCAAGAGGCAAATGAGGATCAGACATTTTTTCTTGTCACTATGTGGAGGCTTATCGGGAAGAAAATATAACTTACAGTCCACCTGCTGAGATAGAGGGCTTCAGATGATTGGACCAGCCATGGTCCAGGAGACTGGATGCCTGGATAGGAATCAATGTGATCAGCAGTTACCAATGGAGGTGATGTCCCCCCTGCATATGATGGGTGGTCCTGGACTATATGTCTTTTTTGACCCTAATTAACCTGGATGGTACACAGAGATATTGGGCCAATGGAAATTGCTCCAAAGGAGTAAAAGGAAATATATTGACCATGGCGTTAGTAAAAGGTCACGCAAAAGGACCCCATTGAAAGATGTGATCTAAAAATGATCTGGAACAACATAAAAGGGGCAGGTGGTGTGAGGTCGCCACTGTAGTCTGTATGTATCGCATAAAATGTCACGTCCAAGTCCCCACATCTTCCACTGAAACCCAAATGTCTACTGATCCCGGTGAAATGTAAATAAGAGAAAAAGGGGGAGTTTCCAGCATCCACGGAAGGTCCAGGTGAGAAGATGGACAAAGGCTTCACTGAAAATTCATAAAAAACAATTATGGAACCACCAAGATACAGGCAGTGGAGGAGAATCCTGCACCGTATTCATGGATATTCTCCATTAGGATGGAGGCGGCTTTATAAAGGGGAACCACCAAGATACAGACAGTGGAGGAGAATCCTGCACCGTATTCATGGATATTCTCCATTAGGATGGAGGCGGCTTTATAACGGGGAACCCCCAAGATACAGACAGTGGAGGAGAATCCTGCACCGTATTCATGGATATTCTCCATTAGGATGGAGGTGGCTTTATAACGGGGAACCCCCAAGATACAGACAGTGGAGGAGAATCCTGCACCGTATTCATGGATATTCTCCATTAGGATGGAGGTGGATTTATAAACAGTGAATTCAAATTAGCTTGTAATTAGCTTTGTGAAATTCAGCATCCGCAGCCTGTGATGATAGAAAATTCGAACAGAGCCCCCCCAGTATATTGAGGTGTATTGTAAAATCAGATCTTGTCTTCTAAGATTCTGGTGATTTTTGGCAGAAAAAAAATGTCCACGTAGTCAGCAGGATTCGAACCTGCGCGGGGAGACCCCAATGGATTTCTAGTCCATCGCCTTAACCACTCGGCCACGACTACAGCTGTGAGAGGAGCTTGTGGAGTCACCGGCTCAATGGACTTTTTCTTAGTTAATTTTATAATCCTAAAACTATCTCTAGAATTTTTTGGAAACACTTTTTTTATGATTAATTGTAAATAAACTTTTGAAGCATTGAATACTTATGCTCTCAATTATGTGGGGTGGATTTACCTTTGAATTATGATTGGATTATTCCACTCCACCTGCACCAGACGGTTTTTGTGTATGGACCAATTTAATTCATTTATCTCTAGAATTCAGCATCCACATTACTGACGAGGCCACAATATTCCATTTCTTATCCGATGTCTCCTCCCCGCCCGCTCTCCTGATGTGGAGCTTCTATTAGGGTGATTACACTTCCTGACTTGTTAGCCAGCAGCAGATACAGCGGATTATCCAGACACAAATTCTCCTCCTCTCATCTCCTTCTCTTCCTCCCATCTCCTTCTCTTCCTCTCATCTCCTTCTTCTCCTCCTCTCATCTCCTTCTTCTCCTCCTCTCATCTCCTTCTTCTCCTCCTCTCATCTCCTTCTTCTCTTCCTCTCATCTCCTCCTTCTCTTCCTTCTTCTCCTCCTTCTCTTCCTCTCATCTTCTTCTCCTCCTTCTCATCCTCTCATATCCTTCTTCTCCTTAACTCATCTACACAATTTGCCCTATTCTGAGGGGGGAGGGGAACATCAGTATCACCGACGCAGCGCTCAACTCCACAATGTGCCCAAAGGAGGAAAGTTACCTCCTACTGTAATAGGGAGGTATGGGGTTATTAACTATGACACCAGGATGAAAAAGAGTAAAAGATAAAAGTCCCACGATTAAAAATACAACAAAAAAAAAATCTACAAAATCATTTTTGGAGGATAAAGAAATATTTTAATAAAACAAAAGTGTTTTTTTATTTTTTTTCCTATGAAGTACCTGAAAGGTTAATACAATATCTGAGTTGGGTTTGGAAAACATTAATTGGTGTAGTTTATCAATGGGGTCTTGTGTGAGTGTGTGGGGGGGAGGGGGCTCTGACATAGGGAACCCACAAAATAGCTTCAAATATAAGTTTATGGAAAAAAAAAAGCAGGTTTTGTAGATTTTGAAAAATGTGGCCTGGTTAGGAAGGTGTTAAAAAAGCTGTTTTCTAAGGAAGATTTATACGGAGTGTAAAAAAAGATTAACTGCGTTGGCCGGGAATCGAACCCAGGTCAACTGCTTGGAAGGCAGCTATGCTCACCACTATACCACCAACGCTGCACATAGGAAAGAGAAGGATTTTCTGGGCTTCATCACTCCTCCTGGAGGCGAAACATGAGAACTTGTAAGATATTTCCCTTAGGCCTCCAACACACATCCATTAAAAACACGCACGTGCTGAGAGACACGTATTTTCCCTGCGTGTTGCGTGTGGTAAGTATGTGTCTCGGGTACGTGCGGTCCACGTGTGTTCTCCATGTGCTATCTGCAATAGCACACGGAGAACCGGTAATTTGCATACTAACGTGGTCCGCGCTGCTGTCCAGGGTTCTGATCTTTGGCTCCAGCTCCGCCCACTCCCCGCTGACGCTGCTTCCGGCCGAGCAGAGGGGCGGAGATTAGCGCCCGTGACAGCATGCCCACCTCCTTTACACGCTCATAATGAGCGGCGGCCGGCAGGAACATTTTGCAGCGGAAGAATCTGTGGGGCTGGTGGAGGTGAGTATGTGTTTTTTTATTTTTAAATTAATGACACATGTTCTCCGGCGCGAACCACACGAAACCGCATCCACACTACATCCGTGTGGTATGGGTGCGGGCCGTGTAACACCCGTGCTGCCGGAGAATACGTGGACATGTCTGAGTGAGAAAATCACGGACACACGTTCTGTTCCAAAATGCTTACGTGTGTCCAAACAATAATGACAACATAGGTCCACGTGTCTCCGTGCCGCCGGTACATAAAAAAACTGCCAAACACGTACCGGCGGCACGGATGTGTGTCTTAAGCCTTAAACACATAAAGTTAAGTTGCTCCATACAGTATTTTCCGTAAAACACATCGGTGATAAGTTTCCATACCACCCACAGACAGCGACAGACAGAAAAAAACAAGGGCCAAGAACAATATATGGGCCTTTCCAGCCCAAAAACTCATCAAAATGCACAATTCCACCTTCTGTGGAGGATTGAAATTGGCCCCTTATCCCCCCTATGTGAATGCACAGGCTTTACCAATGATTTGTCCACCCTGATACCACCAAATATACATCAGGGATATTGAAGGATTCTGCTGCTTTCTCTTTATTTAAGAAATCTAAAAATGTGAAGAATAAAATTAAAGTCACCCATAGAGGCTATTCTGATTCCCGGGTATGTGGAACGCAGTGGTGCCTGAACCAACCGCACTTTCTGGGCCCCTCGTATGACCAGTACTCACGTTCATACCGACATATCGGACAGCTTAACTCAGCCACCATCTCATGTAAGAAGACTCCGGGAACAGAGGGTTGCCTTTAACTGAAAATCCTGTATTCAATGACGAAAGCCGCAGGTAAAAAGGAATAACTTCTCCAGAGAGCAAATAACAGGATGCATGCACAAAATGGAGAAGAAGGGAGGGGACAAACTTACATCACGGGGCTACAGGGAGAGAGTTGGGACAAAATACAGGGGAAAGGAAAACTTCTGCCTAGTAACAGGGATACAATACAAGCAAAGCAAACATTAAATTAATTCCCGGTTAGTGGGACATGACAGAGATGTAAAAAAAATAACCAATCACCAGGGAAGGATTTTTGCGCATTCTAGCGGAGGGTTCATCCTGCTGCCGGTCAACACAGCCCAGGCACGCTCCTTCCGTCCACCCACAAACAGCTCTTCTAGAAGGGTCTCCTCCGTTGTACCTGAGGAGTCCAAAACGTAAGCACAAAGCAACAGAGAGTTTTTTGTTGGGAGAGCAGCTCCGCCGAAAGCTAACGTGGAACCTTTTACACCCCTAGTATGCTACTCGAGCCAAAGAGACCATCGCCCCTGAATAAACACAGCCCAGCTAAGCTGCTTCCGTCCACATACAAAGAGCTCTTTTCCAAAAGTCTCCTCCATTCTAACTCGGGAGTTCAAAACGTAGGCAGCGAGCAATAGAACTATTTGTCGGGAGAGCAGATGAAAGACGACGCGGAACCTCAAGTAAATGCATTGTCCCTCAGAGACATCTGCAGCCGCCATCTTTACATGAAGACACAATAGAGACAATTTCAGCTTCTCGCACAGGAATCGTTAGTGGTTGATGGAGACTGATGATCTTCTGGTTCGGAGGACGACACCGCAGAATATTGTGAATTTCCTCTACATTCAGGTGTTAGGGGGAAGACACTGTACCACTCTGCTGCTTATTATTGCTTTGAGGAGAAGTCTAATTAATGGCTGGCTTTTGACAAGTGCGTAAAAAGGAGGAAACTCCAAGATGGCTCCTTCTTAGCATCTCTAGGCTGCTGCACAATATGAACAAATGGCTCACATTCATCCAGAACCACCATCTGTATTCCCCTGCAACAAACATCCTCTCCCCGCTGCTGCTAATCTTGAATGGGTGAAATGTTTATAAAATGCCCACATAGAGGTTGCCATTGTATATGGAGGTAAGCGCCGCTGATCTCCTTCATACCTGGATCTGTGTTTTCTCTCCTTCTCTTGGGACTGAACAGCGGAGCACCATCATACCGAGTACAGCGGAGCACAATCATACCGAGAACAGCAAAGCACCATCATACCGAGCACAGCGGAGCACCATCATACTGAGTACAGCGGAGCACAATCATACCGAGAACAGCAAAGCACCATCATACCGAGCACAGCAAAGCACCATTATACCGAGGACAGCGGAGCACCATCATACCGACCACAGCAGAGCACAATCATACTGAGCAGAGCAAAGCACCATCATACCGAGCACAGCGGAGCACCATCATACCGAGCACAGTGGAACAGCATCATACCGAGCACAGCAAAGCACCATCATATCGAGCACAGCGGAGCACCATCATACTGAGTACAGCGGAGCACAATCATACCGAGAACAGCAAAGCACCATCATACCGAGCACAGCAAAGCACCATTATACCGAGGACAGCGGAGCACCATCATACCGACCACAGCAGAGCACAATCATACTGAGCAGAGCAAAGCACCATCATACCGAGCACAGCGGAGCACCATCATACCGAGCACAGTGGAACAGCATCATACCGAGCACAGCAAAGCACCATCATATCGAGCACAGCGGAGCACCATCATACCGAGCACAGCGGAGCACCATCATACCGAGTACAGTGGAGCACAATCATACCGAGAACAGCAAAGCACCATCATACCGAGCACAGCAAAGCACCATTATACCGAGGACAGCAGAGCACCATCATACCGAGCACAGCAAAGCACCATTATACCGAGGACAGCAGAGCACCATCATACCGAGCACAGCAGAGCACAATCATACTGAGCAGAGCAAAGCACCATCATACCGAGCACAGCGGAACACCATCATACCGAGCTGTTATGATCCAGAACCATGGAAGACCATCACAAATCATTGGCAAAAAGGTGACAAGAGCATTGGCAACTAATCTGGCCGCCATCCCCTTACTAACCAACACAACTAGAAGTAGCCGAGGGGTGAACTAACATCCTGTGCACCGCGAACCCAGCCGGAGAACTAACTATCCTAAAGGTAGGAAAGATGAATAACTCTCTGCCTCAGAAAATAGACAAGAATAGCAAGCCCCCCACATTCAAAGACTGCGGTGATATAGGAAAAACACAATACACAAGTAGATGACAGGATTAGCAAAAGGTGAGGCCCCCGCTGACTAAAATAGGAAAGGACAGGAAAGGGACTGATGGTGGCCAGAGAAAAACCCTGCAAAATACCAACTTCCTGATAGTACAAAAAGGCCCTCAGATCGCTCGATCTGAACTCCGTCCTATACCAGGTGCCCTTGTCATACCAATGAACAGAAAACAAGAATTATAACAAATTCAACAAGCCATAAACACATGGACCCAAAGGAGCTATACTCCACACAGAACTGCAGGGAGTTCCTCAACAATCCACTGAGGGGGAAAATCCCTGGAAGGAAATAAACTGAAACCAACCACAGCAAAGGACAAACCCAGATAAGCAAAGAACCAGACAATAAATAAAGAGCAAGCACTTATCTGACGAAGATGTGGTGTAAAGCAGGATCAAGCAGGCTGGAGATACCAAGAACAACTGAGATCCGGCAACAGCCTGCAATCAGACCAGGACTTAAATAAGCAGAGAGTTAGGAAAGGAAACACCCACTGCACAACCCACCTGGTCCAAGTCCAAACCATTCCTGGCCACCAGAGGGAGCCTCCCAGCAGCCAAGACATAACTAACATTCACAACAGTACCCCCCCTTGAGGAGGGGTCACCGAACCCTCACCCACGTCACCGGGTCGCTCGGGATGAGCATGATGGAAGGCGCGAACCAACCTGTCCGCATGAATGTCAGAAGCCACAACCCAAGAGTTATCCTCCTGCCCATAACCCTTCCATTTTACAAGGTACTGAAGCTGACGCCTACTGCGACGGGAATCCAGAATTTTTTCAACCTCATACTCCAGATCCCCTTGTACCAACACAGGGTCAGGAGGCGCTGCTACAGGAACTGCCGGCTCCACATGTTTCTTCAACAAGGACTTATGGAAGACATTGTGAATCTTAAATGATGCAGGCAGAGTCAAACGGAAAGATACAGGATTAATAATCTCCGAAATCTTATAAGGTCCAATAAATCTGGGCTTAAATTTAGGAGACGGAACTCTCATAGGAATATTTTTAGAGGACAACCACACCATGTCCCCTACTTTAAACCGGGGACCAACAGTCCGACGCCGGTTGGCAAACTTTTGGGCAGTTTCTTGGGACTGAAACAATTTATCCACTACCTGCCCCAAATCTGCTGCATTCTGTTGACCACCGAACCCACCCCCGGACAGTCAGACGCCTCAAGCTGCCCTGAGAGGAACCTAGGGTGATACCCAAAATTGCAGAAAAAGGGGGACACCAACGTGGTAGAGCTAGCTCTATTGTTAAGGGCAAATTCAGCCAAAGGCAAAAACGAAACCCAGTCATCCTGATCCGCAGAAACAAAACACCGTAAATAGGTCTCCAGGGTCTGGTTAGCCCTTTCAGTCTGACCGTTGGTCTGAGGATGAAACGCCGAGGAGAAAGACAGCTGAACACCCAATTTGGAGCAAAAAATCCTCCAAAACCTGGATACAAACTGCACCCCTCTGTCAGAAACAATGTTTTCGGGAATACCATGCAAACGGACAACATGTTGCAAAAACAAAGGCACCAACTCTGATGAAGACGGCAAGTTAGATAGGGGAACCAAGTGGACCATCTTGGAGAATCTGTCACAGATCACCCAAATCACAGTCATTTTCTGAGAGACGGGAAGCTCTGAAATAAAATCCATAGAGATGTGCGTCCAAGGTTTCTTAGGTACAGGCAAAGGCAATAATAGCCCACTAGAACGTGAACAAAAGGGCTTGGACCTAGAACAAACTCCACACGACTGCACAAAACGACGGACATCTCGGAACAGGGAAGGCCACCAAAAAGAGCGGCTCACAAGATCCCGAGTACCAAAAATGCCAGGATGACCCACCAAAACAGAGCAATGAACCTCAGAGACAACTCGGTCTCTCCATTGGTCTGGGACAAACAGTTTCCCTGTAGGACATCTCTCAGGTTTATCCTCCTGAAATTCTGCCAGTGCCAACCGCAGATCAGGCGAAATAGCCGAAAAAACTACACCATCATTCAGGATAGTAGACGGTTCGACAACCTCCAAAGAGTCAGTGCAGAAACTCCTGGAAAGGGCATCGGCCTTAACATTCTTGGTGCCCGGCAAAAAAGAGACCACAAAATTAAACCGGGTAAAAAACAAAGCCCACCTGGCCTGCCGAGGATTCAACCTCTTGGGTGATTCCAGATAGATGAGATTCTTGTGGTCCGTAAGCCCCACAACTTGATGCCTAGCCCCCTCCAACCAATGCCTCCACTCTTCAAATGCCCACTTCATAGCCAATAATTCCCGGTTCCCCACATCATAATTCCGTTCAGAAGGAGCAAATTTCCGAGAGAAAAAGGCACAGGGCTTAAGTTTACCCGAAGTAGCGTCTCGTTGAGACAGAACAGCACCTGCTCCGATCTCTGAGGCATCAATCTCAGCTTGAAATGGGCGAGACACATCAGGTTGCTGCAGAACTGGGGTAGAAGTGAATCGCCTTTTAAGCTCCTGGAAGGCCACAATAACCTCAGGGGTCCAATGCTCAGCATCAGCTCCCTTCTTTGTCAAATCTGTCAGAGGTTTGACAATGGCAGAAAAATTGGTTATAAATTTACGGTAAAAATTAGCAAACCCCAAAAACCGCTGCAGGGATTTTAGAGAAGTCGGTTGCACCCAGTCGTAAATAGCCTGAACCTTAACCGGGTCCATTTCAATAGCGGAGGGAGACAAGATGAAGCCCAAAAAGGAAATCCTTTGCACCCCAAAGAGGCACTTTGACCCCTTAACATACAGTGCATTATCCTTAAGTATCTGAAAAACAGCCCGTACTTGCCCAACATGAGAGTCCCAATCATCAGAAAAAATCAAGATGTCATCCAAATACACAATCAAAAATTTACCAATAAGGTCCTGAAAAATATCATTCGTTACTCGGCTGCTGTGGATTTCTGCACAGTAAACCTCGTAGTTTTCTAGTATTTCTCACTTCTACTGTATCATAGAGTAAGTGGGTTTATCAGGGATAAAAAATAAAATAAAAATGACGTTTTGATAAAAAGTGGAGGATGCGGGCATCGATCCTGCTACCTCTCGCATGCTAAGCGAGCGCTCTACCATCTGAGCTAATCCCCCATGTGGGCCTCTTTGTCTCTCAAGTCACTCGGTGTCCGGTGACTGCATTGTCCTCAGCTGTTCTTGGAGAAGCTGCTGATTGATATCGGAGGATTATATAATCTGTAATAAGGATTCCCAGAGAGGAGGAACGTCCTCATGAGGGAAAATCTACAGATAGATCAGGACTATCCGTCGATTCAGCGGCTCCCGGTGCTGTGGTAATACAGACATTACAGTATTCATTTATTGGATGCGGCTTTTTCACAGGACGTCTCCCGATACGATGCAATAGACTTTATTGATCCTGAGGGACGTTCTCGTATCACAGCATCAGAACATAAACAAGAACATGAATGACCTAAGTAACAAAGCAGAACAGTAGAGCTGACAGAAGATCATCCGTTACAGGTCACACACCATGGGGAACTGATAACCGTCCTTCACTTTGAGGATGTCACATTCAGGTGAGGGCTGTACATTCCCACCGCCGCCGCGCTCGCCTTCTTATTAGCGTCACACACCGCACACTGCGTCCCCAGCGTATGATGGTGTCGCGGGCGGGGAGGAGGGTGTCAGCACACCGCGCTCACCCCTTCTGCTCGGGTCCGGCAGCTGCTCCTGGTGGCTCGAGCTGTGGGCCGGATCCCGGGGTTTCTCGAGCGGCACTCCTCGCCCGTGAGTGAAAGGGGGTTGTTGGGTGAGGGGATTGTTATAGTTCGTGACGCCACCCACGGTTGTGGTGATTACACCACCGCTGCTCAGTATGGGGGTCCCGGGGATGGTGATGCGGAGCAGCCAGGTATTGTGTTGCCCCTCCGTGGGTAGGGGCTGGTGATCCCGGGGCCCGGTGATGAGATGTAGAGTGTAGGGCCTGGAGGGCGCAGGGACGCGGGGGCAGCGCTGTGCCTTGCGGCACTATGGTACTCACTCAGCCTGACACACGGACACAGTTTGTACGGTAAACCAACGGCTGGTAGGACGGTCCCACAGACGGCTGCACCTGCACTCCCGGTAGGTGACGGTGATGTCCCTCTTCCTTGCACCTGTGTTGACTGATGGTAGCGGTGGATTCCCTCCGGTTACCCGCTCCCCGACTGCAATCTGGGCCGGAGGAGCTCTACACTTTGCCCGCAGGCGCTGGCCCTGAGAAACTGGTGCCGTGGCGGTGGCGGTGTCTCTCCAATACAGGTTGGGCTGTTGCCTTCAATCGGGACTTGGTTGTTGGGGGATCTGCGTCCCCGTCACTGACGGATTTGGCAAATCTGGCGACTCCTAGCCTTGCCGGGGTCCGAGAGGCCCCTGCCCTGGTGCTGACTGTCCTTCGGAACACTGCTCCAGACCACCGGGCACACAGCCAACGGGGTCCTTCAAGGAACTTCCAAACGGTCCCCCTCCAGACAGTCACCGCCGTTGCTGACCTTGCTGTTCTGGCCCTCACAAAGCTGGACCCTTCAGGCTGTCTTTCTCTTCTGTCACTTTACTTGCTTTTCCTCCTTTTCCACTTCTCTACTTTCACTTTCTTAACTCCTCACTCCTGCTCCTCCCTGAGCTTAACTCTGTTGTTCACTCTTGCCCTGCCTGGGCTAATCTGCCTGGTTACTCAAGCTCGTCCCTGAGCTATCTGCTGTTACTCCTTTCACTTCCTCCTCCTGGACTCAACTGCCTGGTTTCTTCCTGCCTCCAGAGCTGTGAGCTCCTTGGTGGGCGGAGCCAACCGCCTGGCCCACCCCCTGGTGTGCATCATCAAACTCCTGGAGGAAGGCAACAAGGATTTGTGGTTAGCTGTGATGTGCCTACCTGGAGTGTGGGGTGCGGTGGTGGTGCGACCCGTGTCCCCTGGCTTGCCCAGGGCGACACAATGGCACTCGCCACTATGGACTGGCAGAACATTTCTAACATCTTACCACACACATGTTACATGACCTTAGTTTCTGTAGGAAGTCCAGTTTTCTCGTCCTCTTCTTGTAGACCCTCTCTGTGCGGCGTTTCCAGACTATTGTCATCTTCAGGTGGAAGCGCAAATCTTTGTATCTCTCCCCCTGCTCCATAGTGACTGGTTCCATCTTTCTCCTGCTATAGTTCACCACCAACTCCTTAGTTTTCTTTATGCTTAGTTGTAAATTGTTATCATGTCACGAGTCCACAGTCCGACACCCCCCTTCTATATTCCTCATCACCCCAGCCCCCCCAACACATCTGACTACCATGGAGTCAGCCAAGAATTTTTGAAGGTGGCAAAAATCAGATTTATACTGAACATCTGCTGTATACAGCGAGAATACAAAGGGCGGCAGCAGCGTTCTCTGAGGAGCACCCTTCCCATTCCCTGAGGGACACTATTCCCTGAGGGACACTATTCCCTGAGGGACACTATTCCCTGAGGGACACTATTCCCTGAGGGGCAACGTTCCCTAAGGGGCAGCATTCAATGAGGGGCAGCATTCCCTGAAGGGTACCATTTCCTGAGGAGCACCATTTCTGGAGGGCACGATTCCCTGAGGGGCAGCATTCCCTGAGGGGCTAATTCTCAAGCCTACTGCCATCTTTTATTCTGTTCTTCTCCTTGGATCATTTTCTCTTTGTTCCTCAATTTAAAGGTCTTTTATTCCTGTAAATGTTTTAATTCTTTTATTATTCGGGGCTTGTTATTTGCAAAACACCTAATATTTTATAAAGGCTCCAGCAGCAGCAAATCAGTGCAGAAGGGAATGTAATCAGAAAATCTACCATCAGCTTCATTCCCATTGTCTCCCATTATCTCCCATTGTCTCCCATTGTCTCCCATTGTCTCCCATTGTCTCCCATTGTCTCCCATTGTCTCCCATTGTCTCCCATTGTCCAGTCTGTAAGGTGAAGCCATTCTTGGGATCTTCCCATCCTCTGGAGACCAGTTTCTGATTGTTTTCATTGTCGCCGGCTGTTTACTGACCCCGGGTTGATAAATTGGTGACAATAGTGTCAGGTTGTGGTCGGATTTCCCCAGGAGGGGGCAGAGGATGATAATCTTACATTAGCATAGAGGAGATCCCATATTCTGCTGTCACGTGTTGTAATTGGACAATCTGATAGAACTTTGGTAGAATCCTTGAGATCTTGGCCCATTAAAATCCCCAGAGATTACAGTTAGAGAGTTCAGATGATTCGTCTGGAGCTACAACCCCTGACAACACGTCCCCGGCTGCCTCATGGTTCACTGATGGTGGGATATACAACACTATGGCCAATACAAGAGAGAAGTATCTAGGTATACTGTGTACAGTGTGTGCACCTATATCCACCGTCATTATCTTGACAACAGCGGCAGCTATAGGCATAGAAGTTGTGTCTAGGTATAGTAAATTAGCCATGCGCTACGCAATGAAACCACCTATAGCGCCACCTGGTGGAAAACAACACTTAATATTTTTATCTCGAAAACGGAATGAGATAGAGAAAAAAAGTGAATTACAAAGTTTTGGGCATCATCAATTCAATACGAATCCACACCTTGCACAGAAATGCTATGATTAGAAGGTGTAACCCTCACAAGGCTGCGGACGTGAAGCGACACCTCATGGAGACCTTCCTACAAGTCATTGGGTATGGTGACTGTGTGGCCTCCACTCACCTCACCTGACCCCATTGGACTTCTTTCTGTGAGGTCACATCAAACAGCAGGTGTATGCGACCCCTCAAGCAACATTGCAGGACCTACGACCACGTATCACAGATGCTTGTGCAAACGTGTCACCTACCATATTGCACAACGTGCAGCAAGATACAGTATGCTGTGCAGAGTCCAGATGTGCATTGCAGCTGACGGGGGACACTAATGAGCGCCATAGGCGTGACCAGCATTCAATGTTTTGGGGGATGGGGGGGTCATGGGTTTCATATCATAGCATTTCTGTATGCAAGTGTGACGCCCTGGACCCCAGGGTCACAGGTAACAACACCTACCACATTACACACACACCCCCATCCCTTTACTATACCTAGACACCGCTTATAGCTGCCACCGTTCTCAAGTTAATGGCGGAGGACAGGATATGGGTGGACACACTGTATATTAAGGCCTGAGGCCACCAGCTACTGGCTCAATGTTTGCACAATGATGTTTCCTTAGACTATGTGCGCACTGCACATTTTTCGGATGCGTTTTTGGGCTCAAAGCTGCATGACTTTCCTTCCCCAGCAAAGTCTATGAGTTTTCATTTTTGCTGTCTGCACACAACTTTTTTTTTTAGCTGCGTTTTTGAGCTTGAAAAAAAAAATGGACATGTCAATTCTTTCCTGCGTTTTTTCCTTACGCAATGCATTGGAAAACGCAGAAAAATGCAGTGATCAAAAACGCAGCAAAACGCAGCCAAAAATGCACCAAAACGCATGCATTTTTTCCAATGCGTTTTTTTGCGTTTTTAGTGGCCAAAACCGCACAAAAACACAGCGTCAAAAAATGCTCAGTGCGTACATAGCCTTACTTTCACATGCCCTTGATTATACCCTCTGTTTATTAACGTCCCTCCACCCTTCTTGTTGCCGCTCACACACAGCAAACAGTCATGGCCAAAAGTGTTAGCACCCTTGAAGTTGTTCCAGAAAATGAAATATTTCACTCAGAAAATAAATTATACACCCTCTACATCGCCACTCTCGTTAATATCTCACCAACACTGCCTCTCTGTATAATATCCCTCACGCACACACTGTTCCTCTGTATAATATCCCCCCATGCTGCCCTTTCTATAATATACACCCACCACAAACACTGCCCCTCTGAATAATATCCCCACAAACACTGCCCCTCTGAATAATATCCCCACACACACTGCCCCTCTGTATGATATCCCTCAAGTACACTGCCCCTTTTTAAACAATCCCCACACACAGGCTGTCCCTTTTTTATATAGATACATATATATATATATATCCTCCAGTACACCAGTACATGTATATGTCATCCAGTAGGCACTACCCTCTGTATATTGCCCCACACTACCCCTCTGTATACTATCCTCCCTACCCACTCACACACACTGCACCTCTGTATAAGATCCTCTTGGTATTTACTGTATGTCCCCATCCTGGTATATATGTTACCATCCTGTTTTTTTGGCCTCTTCCTGGCATACAAGTACTCCTCCTGATATATATGTCCCCATCCTGGAAACCTCCTGTTATACATGTCCCCATTCTGGTTTCTGTCCTCTTCCTGGTATCTATGTCATCCTTCTGGTATATATGTCCCCATCCTGGTTTATTTATCTCCTTCCTAGCATATATCCCCATCCCGGGCCCCTCCTGGTGAATATAAATCCCTCTCCTGGGCACATTCTGGAATCTATGACACCATCCTGGTTAATGTCCCCTTCCTGGTATATATGTTCTTCTCCTTGTATATATGTCCCCATGCTGGTTAATTTGTCCCTTTGCTAGCATATGTTCCCATCCTGGGCCCCTTCTGGTGTATATACATCCCCCTCCTGGGCATATTCTAATATATATGTCCACATTTTGGTTTTTGTCCCCTTCCTGGTATATATATCCTCCTTCTTTTATTTATATCCCCTTCCTGGGCTCCTTCTGAGATATTTGTGTGCCTCAAAAAGAAAACAACAAAAACATTTTACTCACCCTCCCTGGCTCCCACGTTGTGCAGCGTCCTCTCTGAGCGGTGATGCATTTTAGCTGGATTTGCACCCTCCGATGCACATCCAGCTGAAGCAAGGGAAGGACTAGACTCAGCGGCTTCCCCACCACCCCCGGCAATCTTCAACTCACAGAGTGCCTATCATTCCCTGTCAGCTGCCGCGTCCTCGCCACCTTCGCAGCTCTGTGTTGCCTGCAGCAGTCTCATGAGGTTGCAGAGTGATGATAAATAGAGGTTAATAAAGCTAAGTCATTACCCCAGGCCCCGGCCGGGCCGTCCCCTTCATTGGTCTCCATGCACCAGTCATGGTTGTCATCAGGGCCGGATTAAGGTTGGTGGGGGCCCCTGGGCAGAAAATCTGGTGGGGGCCCCATAACGTTAACATTTTTAGCCATAACAGTAGAGCGCGAACTGTAGCATTTAGATAGAAATCCAATGAACATTTATCCTGTTCTGCCACATTCAGATTTACAGTACTACAATACAGACACAGTCCAGGATCACTCACAGCCGTCACTTATACACGGAAAGTAGAGTTAAGGCTGCTTTACACATTTCGATCTCGTATGCGATCACACACGCCCCCATCGTATGTGCGGAACAGGCAATTTGTTGCCCGTGTCGCACAAACGATTACCCCCATCACACGTACCTTCCAAACGACCTCGCTGTGGGCAGCGAACATCCACTTCCTGGAGTGCGAGGGACATTCGGCGTCACAGCAACGTCACACAGCGGCCGGCCAATAGAAGCGGAGGGGCGGAGATGAGCGGGGCGTAAACATCCCGCCCACCTCCTTCCTTCCGCATTGCCGGCAGTACGCAGGTAAGCTGCAGTTCATTGTTCCCGGGGTATCACACGGAGCGATGTGTGCTGCCTCAAGAACGATGAACAACCAGACGTTCAATTTTTAGAAAATGAACGACGTGTCAGCGATCAACGTTTTAACGCACAATCAGGGTCGCACGTAGCTGTCACACACTACAATATCACTAACGATGCCGGATGTGCGTCACTTACGACGTGACACATTGTTAGATATATTGTAGAGTGTAAAGCTTTACTCACATTTTTTACTGATCCCAATGTTAAGGCAGCCAGGGCCAGCTCCAGGTTTTTGTGGCCTCCGGGTGAGTCTCAGTGGGCCCCATCCACACACAGACACGCACACACACATACAGGCGTACATATACATATTTGAAGACAAATTCAGAAAAATACATATAAACAGACAAATATATGCACAGTCATAAACACTGACATACATGCAGACACAGACGCATTAGGGGTCGTGCGCACGTTGTGTAATTCCATGCATTTACACTGCGTATAGCACTGCAGTGTAAATGCATGCGTCCTGCGTCCCCTATACAAGCTATGTAGATTGTGCATGATACGCGCGCACGTAGCTTTTATGAATGCAGTGATTTGGGTGCTAAAATGTTGACCCAAATCTGTGCGTTCATAAAATGAGCATGTCAATTATTCCGTGCGCTATGGATGCAGCTCCCGCTCTGTCTATGGTGGGGGAAGCAGCCATAGCGCATGAAATCGGATTTTCTGTACAGAAAAACTGAATCCATTATGCAGTGTTTCTGCAGCGATTTGACGCGCACATGTGCTGTCAAATCGCTGCAGAATATTCAGCAGTTACGTGTGCATGAGCCTTTACAGGTATTAATATGGGGAAGTCGCCAGCAGCCTCACTCACCTCTCCCGCTTGTTTCCGTCCAGCTCCTTCAGGACATGTGGCTGTGTTTCACGATGGCTGTCACTAACAGACATGACTGCACACTGACAGCACTGCTGTATATACATCACAGGAGGGGCTGGGGGCTACGATATATACATTACAGGAGGGGCAGGGGGCATAGACGTTACTGGAGTGGCAAACAGCTCTGGTGGTGTACTCATTACTGCGATGGGTGACATAGCGCTCTGGGGGACCCATATAGTTCTGGGGGGGGCCGCACAGACTGCTCTAATTCATATATACACACACACAGTACTGCTTCTTACACACACAGCTCTGACACACACACACTACAATGCACCCTCTACACACACACACAATGCACCCCACATCACCTCCTACACACACACAATGCACCCCACATCACCACACACTACAATGCAGCCCCCCACACACACACACTGCACCCCACATCACCTCCTACACACACACACACACTGCACCCCACATCACCTCCTACACACACACACACACTGCACCCCACATCACCACACACACACACATAATGCACCCCACATCACCACACACATACACACACACACACACACAATGCACCCCACATCATCTCACACACACACACACACACACACACACACAATGCACCCCACATCACCTCACACACACACAATGCACCCCACATCACCTCACAAACACACAGAGAATACAATGCACCCCCCATTACACCTCCCCCCACATAAAATACAATGCACCCCCCCATTAACCCTCCCCCACACACAATACAATGCACCCCCACATTAACCCTCCCCCACACACAATACAATGCACCCCTCATTACCCTTCCCCACACAGAATACAATGCACCCTTCATTACCCTTCCCCACACACACGATACAATGCACCCTCCATTACCCCTCCCCCCACACACAATACAACCCCCCCTCCCCCTACACACACAAATTACACTGCCCCATCACTACACACTCCTCCCCCCTTCCTCGGAATACAGTACTCCTCCTCTGCCTGTCATAGAGCTGTGTTCCTTCACAAATGTTCCCCGTTGTGTCCTCAGCCCCTCCTCACTCATCCCCATTAATTACACCTGTCTCTTCAGCTCCTTCATGCAGCGCTCGCTTCCTCATGTCCCCAGTGTGGCGCCGGCAGCACTGTGATGACGTCAGCAAGGTGCTGATCTCATCACGTTGCTGCACGTCGGGGGCGGGGCCGGGTCCCGGCACGCTGTTCAAATGTATTTACGTCTGAAAGATGCAAATACATTTGAATAGGAACGGAAAGAGGAAGCTGCGGTCATCGGCTCTGCTGCGCTCCTCTATACTGGGTGCATGCAGAGCACAGCACACAGCAGAGCCGACAGAGCACAGCGCGCTGCCTCCTGCTAGTGTGCCTGGCATGCACACAGTGTAGAGGAGCGCAGCGGGGACAGCAGATACAGCAGCGCACTACACCGTGCCCCTGCTTCTAGGGAGGGGGAGAGAGGGGAGGGGGGGCAGCTGCCCGCCCCTCGCTGGGTACGGCCGCAGCACATAGCAGGGAGCATTAGCACACCTGACCCCGGAAGTACAAGCGGCCGCTGGTACTTCCGGTGTCAATCAGCGACCTGTGCCCGCAGTTTGTTATTGCGTCTTCAAGACGCAGATACAAATAAATAGCGGTGCTTCAACACCCCGCGCCTCCCCCCCCGAAAACACAGCTGATTTATTAGACTGTCTTTACGGAGGGGGAGAGGGTGTGAAGAAAAAAAAAATGCTGACAGGTGCCAACTATGGTGGGGGCCCCCTTAAAAGCTCTTTTGGTGGGGGCCCCTGGGCTGGAGCCCCGTCTGCCCTGCCTATAATCCGGCCCTGGTTGTCATGTCCTGATGGCGACCCTGGTCCAGGATGAGTTCCCTAAGATGGCAGTGACTGAAAAGGACTTGAAAGCAGTAGTGTAAGATTAGGGTACAGTGCTTGTGCAGCGCACACGGTGGTAGTGGTCAGTGATTGTGTGCCATGGTTCCTGGAGGATAATAATACCCATCCTCCATCGTTACACTGCACTAGACCCTCTTCGTCTATCAGTGGTACCTCAAGGACTAGCTCCTGTGGTTCACCTTGGATGAAGCTTCCCTGCTGTCCTGTGCTTCCGTGCAATGCTTTCCCTGGTGTAAGCAGCACTGCACCTTCAGACTCGCTGCGCCCCTCCATCCTCCATCCCACACTCCACTATGCTCCAGCACCTGGGGACAATCCACAGAAGAGAAACCTTCCACAGGATCCAAGGTCCAGAAGGAAAAGGTTCAGAAGAAAGTTCCTTAAAAGTTTCAAATCCGAGGCTCAGAATGAAAAGGTTCTAAAGAAAAGAAATCACAAAAAATAATGTTCCTGAAATTCCAAAATCCAAATTGCAAATGAAGACTGTGACCAAAACAAGAGGAATCTGCTGCAACGAGCGGCCACCGGCCGGAGCCTCCAAAAGCCCCAAATCTCACTATGTGCGTCTGTCGTGTCACATAGCACTGCCCGGATGTAGAGGTTCTACTTTCTCACTTTTTATTTTAGAACATTATCAATAACCGCGATGAAATGGAGGAAACTGGTCAGAGAAGACGACAATCCGCACCGTACTAAGAGAGGAACCGGAATTACCCTAATAGAGGCTCCACATCAGGAGAGCGGTCGGAGCGGCTGAGTACTGCACCACTGCTGATGGTGTCACCTCGCTGTGGCTCCAGGGTCACATGACAGTGTACAGATCTATAATGTATTATATATAACAACATTTACTGACCAATAATAGCGTAACAATAATAAGATAATGGCCAAAAGAATCATCTTCCCATACAGGGAGTCGAACCCGGGCCGCCTGGGTGAAAACCAGGAATCCTGACCGCTAGACCATATGGGAGAGGTTGTGGGCATGCAGGAATAGCTCAGAACTGAGACCCCTCGGACACGACCAGGACCCCTGACCAGGACCCCCGACCAGGACCCCTGACCAGGACCCGACCAGGACCCCCGACCCGGACTCGACCCTTGTACATGACGCCAGAGTCACTGGATGTTCTCACCTTATTCGGACCCCTCCTTTTATGTAGGAAGTGATGGAGGCTGCTGGAGCCGCACATCTCAGGCTTGCGCCGCCCCTCGCTCCATGGCCTCCTCCCATCGCTGGGTCTGATTCCCTCGGGATAAGAAGCCAGAGCTGCTCCTGGTTTATTAATTGTTTTTCATGTGTTTTATAAGTGAAGTCTAATGGAAGATGCGTAAAAGAAATGTCACCGACATAAAAAGAGCAGAGTGTAAATGACAGGAGTGTAATGATCACAGGGATGTGCTGTGAACGCTGCCCGAGCTCCGCTACATCAGTGGAAGCCTCATCCAGACGTCTGCAATGCAGGGAAATCTGGGGGAGGCTTTACACTGACCGAGCCGAGCCATGTATCTAATAAAGGTCCAGTCACAACAACGATAGGGATCGCTGGTAAGTTGCTCGGAGGTTGCTGGTGAGATGTCACACTGCAACGCTCCAGCGATCCCACCAGCAACCTGACCTGGCAGGGATCGCTGGAGCGTGGCTACACGAGTTGCTGGTGAGCTCACCAGCAACCAGTGACCAGCCCCCAGCGCCACGTGGAAGATGCTGCGCTTGGTAACTAAGGTAAATATCGGGTAAACAACCCGATATTTACCTTGGTTACCAGTGCACGGAGCTACACGTGCAGAGAACAGGGAGCAGCGCACACTGAGCGCTGGCTCCCTGCTCTCCTAGTTACAGCACACATCGGGTTAATTACCCGATGTGTGCTGCAGCTAAATGTGCACAGAGCAGGGAGCAGCGCACACTGCTTAGCGCTGGCTCCCTGCTCTCCTAGTTACAGCACACATGGGGTTAATTACCCGATGTGTGCTGCAGCTAAATGTGCACAGAGCAGGGAGCAGCGCACACTGCTTAGCGCTGGCTCCCTGCTCCCTAGTTACAGCACACATGGGGTTAATTACCCGATGTGTGCTGCAGCTAAATGTGCACAGAGCAGGGAGCAGCGCACACTGCTTAGCGCTGGCTCCCTGCTCTCCTAGTTACAGCACACATGGGGTTAATTACCCGATGTGTGCTGCAGCTAAATGTGCACAGAGCAGGGAGCAGCGCACACTGCTTAGCGCTGGCTCCCTGCTCTCCTAGTTACAGCACACATGGGGTTAATTACCCGATGTGTGCTGCAGCTAAATGTGCACAGAGCAGGGAGCAGCGCACAATGCTTAGGGCATGTGCGCACGTTGCTTTTTACCTGCTTTTTACCTGCTTTTTATGCTTTTTCTTCTGCGCTGTTTAATGCCAAAATGGATGTGTTCTTCTATTCAAGCAAAGTCTATGGGAATTTGGGTTTCTTGTTCACACTATGTTGTTCAAAATGCTGCCTTTTTGTGGCAGAACTTTGGTCAAAAACTCAGCTTTGCAGTGCAAAACTAAAATGGCAAAAACAATTGACATGTTGCTTCTTTGAAAAGCTGAGTTTTTGACCAAAGTTCTGCCACAAAAAGGCAGCATTTTGAACAACATAGTGTGAACAAGAAACCCAAATTCCCATAGACTTTGCTTGTGTCGCGGGCGGGGAGGAGGGTGTCAGCACACTACGCTCACCCCTTCTGCTCGGGTCCAGCGGCTGCTGCTCAGTGGTGGCTCGAGCGGTGGGCCGGATCCCGGGGGTTTCTCGAGCGGCGCTCCTCGCCCGTGAGTGAAAGGGGTTTGTTGGGTGTGGGAAGTATTTATTGTCCGTGACGCCACCCACGGTGGTGGTGATTTCACCACCGCTGCTCAGTATGGGGATCCCGGGGATGGTGATGCGGAGCAGCCAGGTGTTGCGTTGCCCCTCCGTGGGTAGGGGTTGGTGATCCCGGGGCCCGGTTATGGTGAGGGAGGTGCAGGGCCTGGTGGGCGCAGGGACGCGGGGGCAGCGCTGTGCCTTGCGGCACTGTGGTACTCACTCAGCCTGAGACGTTGACACAGTTTTTACGGTAAACCAAACGGCTGGATAGACGGTCCCACGTACGGCTGCACTTGCTCTCCTAGTAGGTGACGGTGATGTCCCTCTTCCTTGCACCTTTGTGTACTTGTTGGTTGCGATGGGTCCCCACCGGTAACCCGCTCCCCGGCTTCAAGCTGGACCGGAGGAGCTCTACTCTTTGCCCGCAGGCGCTGGCCCTAAGAAACTGGTGCCTTGGCGGTGGCGGTGTCTCTTCTACTCTGGTTGGGCTGTTGCCTTCAATCGGGACTTGGTTGTTGGGGGATCTACGTCCCCGTCACTGACGGATTTGGCAAATTATGGCGACTCCTAGCCTTGCCGGGGTCCGAGAGGCCCCTGCCCTGGTGCTGACTGTCCTTCGGAACACTGCTCCAGACCGCCGGGCACACAGCCTCCGGGGTCCTTCCAGGAACTTCCAAACGGTCCCCCTCCAGACAGTCACTGCCGTTGCTGACCTGTCCTGCACACAGCTGGACCCTTCAGGCTCTCTCTCTCTGTCACCACTCTTGCTTTCCTCCTTTACCACTTTACTTTGCTTCTACTTTCACTTCCTTAGCTCATCTTAGCTGTTTACTCCTTCACTCCCTGAGCTAGACTGCCTGGTTTCTCCCGCCTCCAGAGCTGTGTCCTCCTCGGTGGGCGGAGCCAACCGCCTGGCCCACCCCCTGGTGTGAATCATCAGCCTCTGGAGGAAGGCAACAAGGATTTCTGGTTAGCTTTGGCGTTCCTAGCTGGGATGTAGGGTGTGGTGGTGTGTGACCTGTGTCCCCTGGCTTGCCCAGGGCGACACACTTGAATAGAAGAACACATCCATTTTGGCATTAAACAGCGCAGAAGAAAAATCAGCAAAAAAGCAGGTAAAAAGCAACGTGCGCACATACCCTTAGCGCTGGCTCCCTGCTCTCCTAGCTACAGCACACATCGGGTTAATTAACCCGATGTGTCCTGCAGCTACATGTGCACAGAGCAGGAGCCGGCACTGACAGTGAGAGCGGCGGAGGCTGGTAACAAAGGTAAATATCGGGTAACCAAGGACAGGGCTTCTTGGTTACCCGATGTTTACTGTGGTTACCAGCCTCCGCAGAAGCCGGCTCCTGCTGCCTGCACATTTAGTTGTTGCTGTCTCGCTGTCACACACAGTGATCTGTGCTTCACAGCGGGACAGCAACAACTAAAAAATGGCCCAGGACATTCAGCAACAACCAACGACCTCACAGCAGGGGCCAGGTTGTTGCTGGATGTCACACACAGCAACATCGCTAGCAACGTCACAAAAGTTGTTCCTTAGCAGCGATGTTGCTAGCGATGTTGCTTAGTGTGACGGGGCCTTAAGCCCATCATGTGTGACACAGTGTGCTGAGCCGTGTATCTAATCCCATCATGCATGATACAGTCTGCTGAGCTGTGTATCTAATCCCATCATGCATGATACAGTCTGCTGAGCTGTGTATCTAATCCCATCATGCATGATACAGTCTGCTGAGCTGTGTATCTAATCCTATCCTGTGTGATACAGTCTGCTGAGCTGTGTATCTAAGCCCATCATGTCTGATACAGTCTGCTGAGCTGTGTATCTAATCCTATCCTGTGTGATACAGTCTGCTGAGCCGTGTATCTAATCCCATCATGCATGATACAGTCTGCTGAGCTGTGTATCTAATCCTATCCTGTGTGATACAGTCTGCTGAGCTGTGTATCTAATCCTCTCCTATGTGATACTGTCTGCTGAGCTGTGTATCTAATCCTCTCCTGTGTGATACAGTCTGCTGAGCTGTGTATCTAAGCCCATCATGTCTGATACAGTCTGCTGAGCTGTGTATCTAATCCTATCCTGTGTGATACAGTCTGCTGAGCCGTGCATCTAATCCCATCATGCATGATACAGTCTGCTGAGCTGTGTATCTAATCCTATCATGTGTGATACAGTCTGCTGAGCCGTGTATCTAATCACATCATGTGTGATACAGTCTGCTGAGCTGTGTATCTAATCCGATCCTGTGTGAAACAGTCTGCTGAGCTGTGTATCTAATCCCATCATGCATGATACAGTCTGCTGAGCTGTGTATCTAATCCTATCCTGTGTGATACTGTCTGCTGAGCTGTGTATCTAATCCCATCATGCATGATAGTCTGCTGAGCTGTGTATCTAAACTCATCATGTGTGATACAGTCTGCTGAGCTGTGTATCTAAACCCATCATGTGTGATACAGTCTGCTGAGCTGTGTATCTAATCCCATCATGCATGATAGTCTGCTGAGCTGTGTATCTAAACTCATCATGTGTGATACAGTCTGCTGAGCTGTGTATCTAAACCCATCATGTATGATACTGTCTGCTGAGCCGTGTATCTAATCCTCTCCTGTGTGATAATGTCTGCTGAGCTGTGTATCTAATCCCATCATGCATGATACAGTCTGCTGAGCCGTGTATCTAATCCTCTCCTGTATGATACTGTCTGCTGAGCTGTGTATCTAAACCCATCATGTGTGATAGTCTGCTGAGTTGTGTATCTAATCCCATCATGCATGATACAGTCTGCTGAGCCATGTATCTAATCCTCTCCTGTGTGATACTGTCTGCTGAGCTGTGTATCTAAACCCATCATGTGTGATAGTCTGCTGAGTTGTGTATCTAATCCCATCATGCATGATACAGTCTGCTGAGCCGTGTATCTAATCCTCTCCTGTATGATACTGTCTGCTGAGCTGTGTATCTAAACCCATCATGTGTGATAGTCTGCTGAGTTGTGTATCTAATCCCATCATGCATGATACAGTCTGCTGAGCCATGTATCTAATCCTCTCCTGTGTGATACTGTCTGCTGAGCTGTGTATCTAAACCCATCATGTGTGATAGTCTGCTGAGTTGTGTATCTAATCCCATCATGCATGATACAGTCTGCTGAGCCGTGTATCTAATCCTCTCCTGTGTGATACTGTCTGCTGAGCTGTGTATCTAAACCCATCATGTGTGATAGTCTGCTGAGCTGTGTATCTAAACCCATCATGTGTGATAGTCTGCTGAGTTGTGTATCTAATCCCATCATGCATGATACAGTCTGCTGAGCCGTGTATCTAATCCTCTCCTGTGTGATACTGTCTGCTGAGCTGTGTATCTAAACCCATCATGTGTGATACTGTCTGCTGAGACGTGTATCTAATCCTCTCCTGTGTGATACTGTCTGCTGAGCTGTGTATCTAAACCCATCAAGTGTGATAGTCTGCTGAGTTGTGTATCTAATCCCATCATGCATGATACAGTCTGCTGAGCCGTGTATCTAATCCTCTCCTGTGTGATACTGTCTGCTGAGCTGTGTATCTAAGCCCATCATGTGTGATACTGTCTGCTGAGCCGTGTATCTAATCCTCTCCTGTGTGATATTGTCTGCTGAGCCGTGTATCTAATCCTCTCCTGTGTGATACAGTCTGCTGAGCTGTGTATCTAATCCCATCATGCATGATACAGTCTGCTAAGCTGTGTATCTAAACCCATCATGTGTGATACAGTCTGCTGAGCTGTGTATCTAATCTCATCATGTGTGATACAGTCTGCTGAGCTGTGTATCTAATCTCATCATGTGTGATACAATCCTCTGAGCCATGTATCACATCATTTGTGATAGGCTGGTGGCTCATGTATCTCATCCTATCTAATTCTTCCTATGTTATACAGTCTGTGTATCTAATCTCTCTTGTGTGATACATTGAGTAGAAGAGGAGAGGACATCAGGTCAGACCCCGCCCACTTTTACTGCAGTCGTAAAGCAAGCTGGCAGTGCACAAGGTTTTCATTACAATTTTCCGCAGCTCCTCCCTTTACATTGTTCGCACCGTATCACCCCTCCATGTGCGATCCCCACCTTTGTCTGGATTCTCCATCGCTCTCGGCCGCCGCTCCCTCCCGGATCTGACAGTGGAAATATCACAACTTGTAAGATGCGGTTCAGATTTTACACCAATAAATCACATGTTATTTTTAGGTGAAAAGTTTAATATTTTTCCTTATTTCAATGTTACTGAAAGTCTGATAGAGCGGAGGGCAGTGAGGAGGATCTGGTGATCCACAGAGAGATCCAGCAGAATATGGTGATCCACAGAGAGAGCCAGCAGAATCTGGTGATCCACAGAGAGATCCAGGAAGATCTGGTGATGATCCACAGAGAGATCGAGGAGGATCTGGTGATCCAAAGAGAGATCCAGCAGAATCTGGTGATCCACAGAGAGACCCGACAAGATCTAGGGACCTGTCGAGAGAGAGGAGGATCTGGTGATCCACAGAGAGATCCAGGAGGATCTGGTGATCCACAGAGAGATCCAGGAGGATCTGGTGATCCAAAGAGAGATCCAGGAGGATCTGGTGATCCAAAGAGAGATCCAGCAGAATCTGGTGATCCACAGAGAGACCCAACAAGATCTAGGGACCTGTCGAGAGAGAGGAGGATCTGGTGATCCACAGAGAGATCCAGGAGGATCTGGTGATCCACAGAGAGATCCAGGAGGATCTGGTGATCCAAAGAGAGATCCAGGAGGATCTGGTGATCCAAAGAGAGATCCAGGAGGATCTGGTGATCCAAAGAGAGATCCAACAGAATCTGGTGATCCACAGAGAGATCCAGGATAATCTGGTGATCCATAGAGAGATCCAGGAGGATCTGGTGATCCACAGAGAGAGAGAAAGGAGGATCAGCCTAGAGCATAATTAAATCCGTTAATCGTTTTACTCCAAAACCCACATATCGTTCCCCCCCCTCCGCTCCTCCGTGTGGCCGGGGGTTTCCATCCGTATGTGCGGCACTATTGTCCTCAGGAGATTGCACTACAAATTGTGCGGTCACTTTCTGCCGTTATCTCTGTGAAGGGGCGAAATAAATATTTTAATAATAAAATGTTTTTTAATTTTTTCCTATGAAGCCCCTGAAAGGTGAATACAATATCTGAATGTGGTTATGAATACATCGATGGGGGCAGTTTATAAAATGGGGTCCTGTGAGGGGGGAGGGGGCTCTGACATAGACAACCCTCAAAATAACTTCAAATGTGAATTTATTGAAGAAAAAAAAAAAACAGGTTTTGTAAATTTTGAGAAATGTGGCCTGGTCAGGAAGGTGTTAACAAAGGTGTGAGTTTCTAAAGAAGATTTATAGGGAATGTCAAAAAACATCTTGTGCGTTGGCCGGACCCGGGTCAACTGCTTGGAAGGCAGCTATGCTCACCACTATACCACCAACGCTGCACATGAGAAGGAGATGGATTTTCTGTCCTTCTTCATTTCTCCTGGGGGTGAAACATGAGCACTTGTGAGATGTTTCCTTAGACCTCATTCACACATCTACGTCTCCGGTACGATGATGTCTGTTATCACACATACCGGAGACACGGGCACATGTAAACTCATTACTATCAATGGGTCTGTGCACACATGCGTGTTTTCCCATGAACCATGTGTCCGTGGTCTCCACACGTAGACATGTCCTTTTTTCTCCAGCAGCACGGGTGTCACCCAGATCGCACGGATGTGATCCGTGTGACATCAGTGTGACACGTACTGGAGGAAAACACGTTTCTGTGAAATAAAATGCTTTTCTATACTCACCTTCTCCAGCCCTGCTGTCTCTGCCGCTGCTGTCACTTGCTTCCTACCCCTGCTCATTATGCTCATCGCATATTCACTGCACCGAGGACCGGAAGCACCAGCAGTGGGGGATCAGCAGGACTGGAGACCACAGCGGAGCAGAAGACATCAGCACAAGTGAGCATAAAGTTCCTGTTCTCTGTGTGTTATCACGGACAGCACAAGGAGAACACACGTGTGCCAGAATCAGGGCACACGGAGGGCCATACGCCCCTTTTACACGTCCATGCAAAACGTGTGTGGTCTTTCATGGACATGTGAAAGAGGCCTAACACATAGAGCTCAGATACTTCATACAGGATTTTCCCTCTAACACATCGGTGATAAGTCTCCATACCACCCACAGGTGGAGACAGACACAAAAGGGCCCCTGTGCAGGAACAATATATGGGTCCTTTGCAGCCCAAAAACTCATCAAAACATACAATTCCACCTGATTTGGAGGTAGAAATTGGCCCCCTGGGGCCTCTGCGGGTGCGCAGGATTTACCAATGACATGTTCGACCCTGCTACCAAATATACATCAGGGGTAGCGGACGATTCTGCTGTTTTTCCTGCTACTCAAGCAAAAGAGTAGATGCGGATTGATATCAGAGCATTATATGTGGCACCCCAGTGGTCACGGGAGCCACAGTGGCATTGTTCTCTTCACCGGGATCAATGCTATCCTTGGAGGCAGCGTGGGGACCTCTCCTTGTCAGGAACATCACATACAACATATCCTACTCCAGGCCAGCAGGGGAAGCTCATAACCTGTTTTGAAGGGAGACTCTCTGGACATGGTGACCTGAAGGAAGGGTTAGCGTGAACAGGAAGAAAGTCAGGCAGAACAATGTTGGCGAGGAGACAGAGGGGTCGCTGTTTGAGAGCTTCTGTGTGAGCTTTCCAGGACCGAGCGCTAGGACAGGACACCAGGGTCCAGGGTTATTGGGTGCTAAAGGCCCAGTAGCAAAACCCGGAGGGCAAGAGATTCTACATTCCTTGCCCACCTTAATTCCAACATAATACACAATACAGAACCCCGGATCGCAGTGATACAAGCGGGTCCCATAACCGTTTCACGCTGCCCGTCACAGGGGACAGTCATCTTCAAGTAAAGAGAGAGTGGGCGGACGCTGTGTGCTCCAGGTCTCAGCAGCTCCCACCAAGAGCGCATTAAGGAAGGCCTCCAACCCGCCAGGCAAGGAGAGATCCATGCTGCTTCTGGGCTGACCGGACCGCTGTAAACCTGGACCATAACACCTGACCAGTAAAGGTAAAGAGGAAACTAGCAACCTGTGTCATCCAGTTACTGTCAACGTCCCAGCCATGCACTCCATTGCACCACTAAAAGCACCACTATCCTCCTGGGTCCCGTTCCGCCCATGGGGAGTGATCACACCAGAGCTGCACTACCACCAGTCCCAGCAAGGAACCCGGCAGTGGCGACTAATCTCTGGCCGCATACCACAACTTCCCCCAATCATCTCGCTTTCCCTTCATTTACTGCATGCCTCGGGGCACTGGAACCAGGCAAGGCCACCCGTGACATCGCTTGACCCGATCCGTAATGTCCCGGCAACGAGTAAGTTAACCACCTGCCACGTGAGGTACTGCATTTGGCATCACAAACAGGATATCGTGCCCATTCAAACGGGTACTGTGCACCTACAGAACTGTGTTAAAACAAATTTGCTAACAAGGACTGTGTATAACGTATTCTTCAAAGTGGCAGCCGCCATTAGCTTTGCAGCGTGGGAAAAAAGGGCGCGAAAAGGAACCGCCGCCGGAGCGGCTGCCAGTTAACCCCTGATTTCCCAGTGAGATGCGGGACCCGGCTGAGATTCACCAAGGGGGAGCAAATGTCTAACCAAGCAGGGGACCCGGTCGCCGCTACCACTGCGGCATCGGCGGTATTGCTTTCCATGCTTTATATGCCAGGGGCGGCATGGCTACTGTAATATTCTGGAACGTCGCAAACTTTGAATGACTTTCAAGAGAGACTAAGCAGCTTGTTTGAAGTGTACCCCCTGACCGAGAGCCAGAAAGTCGGCATACTAATTGGCCAATTGACTGGTGCAGCTCAGCGGGAGGCCAGGTCCATGGCCAGACACTGACAAGGGAACTGTAGCGCAAGCCCTGGCCTAGCTGAGAGACACCTTTGACACCCGCATGACAGTAGAGATAAAAGTGGAATTTTTCAGGTACAAGCAAGGGGTGCAGGATAGTGTCCGGGACTATGCTTTGAACTTCCAAGAGGCACTAAGGGCGGTGAAACAAGTAGATCCTGGGAGTGTGCGTGATGGGAACCGACTGCTGATTGAACAGTTCATTAAGGAGTTCCTGTCCAATGCCCACTGGGCCCAGCTGCGCATCCTGACTCTCCAAGACCCTGACTTAAATTTTGACCAATTTAAAGACCAAGCCACTGCGGGATTCAACCCCGAGTGACGTCGCTCCAACCCGATTCTCTGCCACCACGTATCCGGAAGTGGAGCCCTTAGCTCAGATGACCATGGAGGCAGATGCCCAGCTTCTGAGTAGAGACTTCGCTGCCAAGCTGAGACTTCAGGTCCAAGAGCTGTCTAGGAATGTGGCCACCCTGGCGAAGGCCGTGCAAACAATGAAACTAACCCCACAGCCCACAGACACCGGGCTACCACCAGACTGAGACACCGGTGGAAGAAGAATCCACTAACCCAGGGGAGGGTTTGTGATCATTGTGAGCCCGCCGGGTGGCCGATATGCCGCCGCTGTGACAAGGCTGGATATTATGCCCGAGGCTGCCCTTCGGGCCCGCAGGTACCTGGGGCTAGGGACCAACCCTTGGGTGTGGGAAAAGCCAATCCATCGGACTGGCGGGACAAGTATGTGGTGGGCGGGAACCAGTTCCCCTTCTAGACACTGGGTCCCAGGTGACGACGATACCCTATGTATTTTACAAAAGGTATTGGGCCGATTCTGACCTGATCCGTGGCCCAGATACGGACTTGTCCATAATAGCCAGTAACAGCCAGTCTTTGTCTCAGGTAGGCTACAAGGAAATGACTATCCAGGGGGGCGGCTGGAACTGAAGTCTCAGGGTATGATAGTGGTGGACGTTGACCGGTGTACCTGTATCCCGATGAAGACTATTGGCACTAATGTGATAGAGAATTGTTTTTCTGAAGCGATTGTTCTATTGCAGCAGGTGGCCGAGAGGGCCAGTAGCGGGCGACAGTGAGAACTGCATAAAGAGATTAGAGCATTGATGTGTGACGCCCTGGACCCTAGGGGTCACAGTATAACATCATACACATACACACCCTCTTCCCTGGTAGAGAACACCCGTCAACCAAAATCCCTTGTTGCCTCCTCCAGGGTCTGATGTCCACATCAGGTGGGGCGGAGCCAGGCGGTTGGCCCCACCCACCGAGGAGTTCACAGGCCTGGAGGCGGGAAAAGTAGTCAGTTTTTCAGTTTTTAGTTTGGAGTTGAGTGGAGTGGAGTTGAGGAGTAAAGTGGAGACTGTGTGTGTCTGGGTCGGAGCCCAGGCACCATCAGCAAGTTCGGCAGACGGGAGTTAGTGGACGTCTGCGGAACCGTAGGACCGGGGTCGGGCGTTGGCCCGCCGGTACCGAACCGGGGGCGGAGTGAAGCTAAGCACCAAGGCAGGGTACTCAGACCCCGACTAGGCTCAGAAGCTGCCGTAACGGTCAAATTACATGATTGCGGTCTGGACCTCAGGGGTTCATTCCCACCCAAGTCCCATCAAAAGGCAACAGCCCAACCCATCCGGATAAGAGCCACCGCTAACGGCCAGAGATCCAAGGGCTAGCGCCTGCGGGAAAAACTGGCTCTACCGACACGTACAAGCCGGGGAGCGGACCACCCGTGGCAATCCATAGGGGTCAAACACTTACACACAGGTGCAGGGAAAGACAGCCGCCACCAACCCGTCCGGGAAAAGGTGAAGAAACCGCAGCCGACTGCGGGCCCCGTCCACCCAGCCATTTGGTTTACCAGAGACTCTGTCATTGACTACCTGAGTGAGTACACCAGTGCCATCTGGGACAGCGCTGCACTGCTGCCCCGCATCCGCGCTGCCTCCCCGAATCGGCACTTGCACCTTGCCCCTATCCCACCAACCAAACCTCTCCCCCAACCGGGGCCCCGGGACCAACCGCCCCTACCCATGGAGGGGCCAACACCTTAGCTGCTCCCCGCCATCGCTCCCGGGAGCCCCCGTCATCAGCAGCGGTGGTGCTCACCATCACCACAACCCTGTGGGTGGCGTCACAACTGACATCCCACCACCAAACCTTCCCCTTTCACTCGTGGGCAAGGAGGCGCTGATCGAGCCTCGGGTCCGGCCCCGTGCTCGAGCCACCAAGGAGCAGAAGCACTGGACCCGAGCGCCAGAGATTCCCCCAGGCGAGCGGCGTTCCCCAAAAAACCCTCTCCGCAGGCTGGGGGTGGAATTGATAGCGTCCGGGTGAGTGATTCCTTCCCCATTGTAGTTCCCCCAAGGAGTGAATTGATGAATTGATGTCGGGCAGCAATAGTCCTCCGGGGACAAAGCTATCAGGCCCTCGTTGAATCCGTGTATTCAGAAGATAGGCCTGACATCCTGACAGCCAGGGGAGAGTGCCCGTCCGAATTTTGAATTGCTTAGAGGAGGAAGTAAAATTGCCCCGGTACGCCACCGTAGCCAAGTTGCTCACCGTTAACAACAGTGCCATTGAAGTAGCTGGACCCCCTAGCCCCAACTGCTCCAGTAGGTGAAGACAGGACAAGGGTTCCCCGGAGGATTGGTGCCAGCAGTTATATGTTATTACTGACACTACCCCACCCCACCAAAAACAAGGGGTTCACCGGGTAGTATGGGAATATGAACGGTTCTTCAGTAAGAACCCTTTAGACTTCGGGCAGGTAGAGGGAATTCGGCATCAGAACCCCATCGGTAATCATCCTCCAATTAAAGAGAGATACCGCCCCGTGCACCCGGCTCACTACCAACGGGCCAAAGAAATGTTGAGGGAAATGAAAGAGGCTTGAGTAATTAGGGACAGCTGTAGCCCCTGGGCGGCGCCATTAGTCCTGGTGAAAAAGAAAGATGGTACGATGAGTATGTGTGTAGACTATAGACAGGTTAATGGTATCACGCATAAAGATGCATACCCACTACCTAGAATAGAAGAATCCTTTTCTGCCCTGAAATCTGCTAACTATTTCTCTACTCTAGATCTCACCAGTGGGTATTGGCAGGTTCCCGTGGCGGAAAAGATAGAGAAAAGACTGCATTCATGACACCCACGGGCCTCTGCGAATTCAACTGCAAGCCATTTGGACTGCTGTCTGGAACATAAGAACTTTGAGACCGTCCTCTTATACCTGGATGATGTCATTGTATACTCAAGACATATGAAGATCATCTGCAGCACCTGGCTGAAGTGTTTGAGGCCCTGTCTGATTTCAGCCTAAAGGTGAAGCCGTCCAAATGCCACTTGTTGAAGCCAAAAGTTCAGTACCTGGGACACAGGGTGAGTGCTGAAGGTGTGGCCCCTGACCCAGAGAAGGTTACCGCTATCAAAGACTGGCCCTGACCGATTACCATAAAAGAAGTAAGACAGTTCCTCAGCATTTATAGCTTTCCAATCAAAAGGTGGATGGGTGAGTGACAGGAGTAGGCCTGTTGCTCTGAGACCCAGCCAGTACAGATAAGACAAAACTTTGAGACATCTTAGAGTCTCCACATTTTCAAAAATTAGAGGCAGATGGCAGGATAGTGTCATCAATTGCACCACAATATCTATAGTGTCTTATCACTGCAGTCAAGCATGGACTATACATGACACACGTATGCCCTTTGATGGAGCAACCACGAAACGTGCATCAGGCGTTGGCGGGCATGGCACGGTCACGGCACCCCGGGGATCTTTAACTACATACAGCCCAGACACATCCTAGGTAATTACTGAATTGTATTTGTACTGGCATGTAACCTAGTGATTTCTGTTAATCTTGAGGCCATAAGGTATAATTAGTTTGTTTGATCCCTGCACATATTAATGCATGCTTTTTTTACAGTCGCTCAAGCAGATAGGATTTTTTCACACCCACTTCATCGCCCTTTTACTGAATTGGCTAATCAGCACATTTAAGTGTTTGAAGTTGAACCTTGCTTACTTTTTGCACACCAACTGCATTTGCACTTTAGGTTTTTGTATGTAAATTATATATATGTATTTGAATATTTTTTAAAACCTCCTTAGGTATTTCAGCAAATATTGATTTATTATGCACTAATGCACCTTATTGATAGTAAGTACTATTAGTGGACACACTTCAATATAATATATTATATAATTTTAGATATTTTTTTGCGCTGGCTTTTTTTTTTTAATCCCCAGTGCTTTTGCACACTGTCTGAATAGTGGCTTAAGTTTGCATAGTTCTTTCCAGCGTATTTGCACAAATCGAATTTTGGAATAATTGCACAGGTTTTAGTGTTAACTCATCAAATTGAGTATTTACTTTTTTATTATATTTATATATGTATAGGTATACCTGTGCATGTATATAAATGCAGCTTTCTTTGCTGGGTACTGAGATAATTAAACATAGGATGGTTCAAATAATTAATTGATTATTTCAGTTGATTGTCTATTCAATGAATATTTATTTTGCCAATGTATGTAAAGCGCTGTGGAATTAATAGCGCTATATAAATGAATTAAATTATTAATTATGATTATTAATAATTATTATTATCTTTTGACATATTTTTTAAAGGCCTTTTTTTCCACCTTGGAAATATTTGCACTTATGCACCTTATTTTTTCCTGATTAGCACCCCTGATAATTAATTAGTTGATTTAAGGGCTTTTTATTATTAATATTTATATGCTGATATATCAGATTGTTAGTTGTATGTTCCTTGCATTCATATTGATTTTATATGCTTGTTGTCCCCCTTTTTGTTCTCTTGGAGGAATTTTCCTGTTTTATCTAATTGATTATGAATATGTCGAATTTTCATTAAAAAATTATTACAATTTTAAATTTTATCATTTGATGATGACCTTTTTCGGCGGTCCATAATTGGACTTCTGTGTTGTTGATATACATGACACAGGGTCTGGTCCAGCATTTACAGCTTTCAAAGCAAGAGGTGGGTGGATGGATGAGTGACAGGAGTAGGCCTCTTGCTCTCAGAACCCTGCCACCACAAACAAGATACAACTTATATAACCCAAAGGTCACTGGAGCTCACAGGAGCGCCGCTCAAAGTGCGGATCAGACGCCACCCATCTGATGCCACTAGTAAAATTGTACAAAAGAGCTCATTGAGTTCTAAGCACTTTGTACACTGTCATAGTGGCAATGTATCGGGCTTTGAAACTGTTGGCATTGAAAGGGTTAAAGTTCCCTTTTGTGGAGGCGATATGAAAAGAAAGCTCCTAAGCAGAGAAACATAATGGATCCATCAGCTCCATACTAGAGTGTCCTCAGGAATCAACATCTGCCAAGCTCTCATTTATCACTATCAATAATTGTAAAACGATGATTGAATTGTATAAAAATATAGATGATAATGGTAACCGGTGTAATTCCCGCGTAATCCTGTCCCCGCTGGGGGCGCTGTGACATTGCTTCTCCCTCTCAGGGCGTATCTGGTCCGGACACGAGAAGTCCTCGCTCTGAATTGTGTTCGATGATGAAGGATTCTACTGAACGCGTTTGATTTTAGTCTTGATTTGCTCGATTCAAACCAAGTATCTGTGTCTTTGGTGGTCGACAACCATCCAGAATAGGTCATCACAGGAACTGGTTCAGCTTCAGCTAGGGGTTTTGTACAGGCAACACCAGAGGATGTCTCCTGAAATTCAGTTCTCAGGATGGCAGCAAATGTCCGCTTTCCCGATGTGGCATTAACATCTCTCACGCTCAGCAGTCTATATCAGATCCAGTACCCTCGATAAATGGGCTGAGAGAAGCCCACCACATGTCTGCACTCTGCGGGCCTGGTCCACACAATGTTCTGTTCCTTGCCACAAAAAAGTTTATCCAGCCTGCACATAGGTCCCTCTGGTGGATGGGAGGAGACACTGCAGGCATTACCTCCACACTCTCACATCTGTACTACAGCCAATTCTCTCTCGTTCCAGGAACTCGCTTCTCTCTGTCTTGATCTCCTCTACGCAGAATCTCGCTATCACCAACGCAGACTTCTCTCTCTAGGGACACCCATGTTATGCGGCTTGATCCTAGTCAGACGTTAGGACTGCTTCTTTCTTAGGTTTAGCTCTATCTAACATTCTGACCCAAAACTGTCACTATCCCTGCACTCAAGCCCCTCCCACTCTAGTGGGCTAGTCTCAAACATTCAGTGTTCCTTGCCCCACTCTCGGTATTACACAATTCATCATTACACATGTCCCAATTCACATTGTACATTACTAACACATCACATTATACTAGTGTTAAGCGTGTGCTACCATGCACGGGTGCTCGGTACTTGTTAAGAGCAGTTCGATGCTCAGATGGGCGCAATTTACCGGAAAAATGCTTGAGGCTTCCATTGACTTCCATTATACTCAGTTACTTGAGTTGCGCCTGACACGCCCACCAAGGCCATGGGGCACTCGAAACAAGGCTGGTTCTTGTCTCAGGGAGGTCATGGCGGCAGGGCCCAGCTCCGTGACCCTGGCACTGTCGTTTAAATGAGTGGGGGGGATATTTACATGGGATGATTTGTGGCGCCACCCGTGTTATGCGGCAAGATACTATATGTGCCGCCGCTGCCATTCAGTTCCTCTGGGGTCGGTGGTGATGCAGCAGAGGTTGTTCAGCTCTCCATGGGTAGAGCTATTAACCTCAGGACAGGTGTTTTTGGTGTAGGAGACACACAGTGTAATGTTTGTGCTAATGTAGGGTCAGTGGCGCAGGCAATGACTCCAAGACACAGTAGGGTGCAGTCTCAAGATGTTTATTCACGGTTTACAATGCCTTAGAGTGCTGAGTCCTACTGTGACGAGATCCAGCCGATCTCCTGCTAACTTGGAGGCACTTGTCCGGTGTCCCTTTCTGTAATAGCCTTCCCAGGTCGTCTTCCCCGCGCTTCACACACAGTGCCCTGAGCCGGTGTCTGCGGACCCTTCTTGGGTGACTACTTTTTGTCCTTTCCCCTTGGCCCTCTGTGGTCACCTTTTCAGCAGTTTGTGTGTGGATGTGGCTTTGGCTAATAAAGATACCTTAGCCTCCGATTTTGCTAGCTGAGCCTTGTAGTTCTCCACTAGTCTAGGGGCCGGTCCCCTTTGCGGCCTAGTCCCTCCCCACCAGTGCCTGATGTGGATGCGAGCTCATGAGTGGATCTCTCACATCCCATGGCTCTGGGACCTCTTCTCTTCTTCCTTTCTTTCTTCTTCCTTGTTCTATGATGAGCTCACCACCAGCTCCAGTCCTCACGACCTCTCTTCCTTACATCCTTCATCTTCACTCTCCAACTCCTTCTCTCTCTGTCTAGTTTCACTTTCCTTTTCCACACTGTTCTACAGTGCCTACAAGTAGTCTTCAACCCCCTGCAGATTTAGCAGGTTTACACATTCGGCATTAACTTGGCATTGTGACATTTGGACTGTAGATCAGCCTGGAAGTGTGAAATGCAGCAAAAAAGAATGTTATTCAACCCCTCAAACCACCAGAATTCTGTTTGGTTCCCCTAAAGTATTGAGAAGTATTTCAGGCACAAAGAACAATGAGCTTCACATGTTTGGATTAATTATCTCTTTTTTCAGCCTTTTCTGACTAATTAAGACCCTCCCCAAACTTGTGAACAGCACTCATACATGGTCAACATGGGAAAGACAAATGAGCATTCCAAGGCCATCAGAGACAAGATCGTGGAGGGTCACAAGGCTGGCAAGGGGTACAAAACCCTTTCCAAGGAGTTGGGCCTACCTGTCTCCACTGTTGGGAGCATCATCCGGAAGTGGAAGGTTTATGGAACTACTGTTAGCCTTCCACGGCCTGGACAGCCTTTGAAAGTTTCCACCCGTGCCGAGGCCAGGCTTGTCCGAAGAGTCAAGGCTAACCCAAGGACAACAAGGAAGGACCTCCGGGAAGATCTCATGGAAGTGGGGACATTGGTTTCAGTCAATACCATAAGTAACGTACTCCACCGCAATGGTCTCCGTTCCAGATGAGCCCGTAAGGTACCTTTACTTTCAAAGCGTCATGTCAAGGCTCGTCTACAGTTTGCTCATGATCACTTGGAGGACTCTGAGACAGACTGGTTCAAGGTTCTCTGGTCTGATGAGACCAAGATCAAGATCTTTGGTGCCAACCACACACGTGACGTTTGGAGACTGGATGGCACTGCATACGACCCCAAGAATACCATCCCTACAGTCAAGCATGGTTGTGGCAGCATCATGCTGTGGGGCTGTTTCTCAGCCAAGGGGCCTGGCCATCTGGTCCGCATCCATGGGAAGATGGATAGCACGGCCTACCTGGAGATTTTGGCCAAGAACCTCCGCTCCTCCATCAAGGATCTTAAGATGGGTCGTCATTTCATCTTCCAACAAGACAACGACCCAAAGCACACAGCCAAGAAAATCAAGGCCTGGTTCAAGAGGGAAAAAATCAAGGTGTTGCAGTGGCCTAGTCAGTCTCCTGACCTTAACCCAATTAAAAACTTGTGGAAGGAGCTCAAGATTAAAGTCCACATGAGACACCCAAAGAACCTAGATAACTTGGAGAAGATCTGCATGGAGGAGTGGGCCAAAATAACTCCAGAGACCTGTGCCGGCCTGATCAGGTCTTATAAAAGACGATTATTAGCTGTTATTGCAAACAAGGGTTATTCCACAAAATATTAAACTTAGGGGTTGAATAATAATTGACCCACACTTTTATGTTGAAAATTTATTAAAATTTAACTGAGCAACATAACTTGTTGGTTTGTAAGATTTATGCATCTGTTAATAAATCCTGCTCTTGTTTGAAGTTTGCAGGCTCTAACTTATTTGCATCTTATCAAACCTGCTAAATCTGCAGGGGGTTGAAGACTACTTGTAGGCACTGTAAGTATCCACCCACTAACCAACCCCACCTCCAGACTGGTTCCGGGACTGTGCTCTCCCTAAGGAGTAATCTCACCCTAACCACAGCCTAATGGACTGTAGCTACGTATAAGAGTGTGTGTGTGTGTGTGTGTGTACTGTGATCTGTGTGCTCCTCCTTACCAGATAATAGTGATGAAAATCCGGTCTTTGAGCGCTAATGATGGATTTGAATCTGGAGGTTCTTTTGAAGATAAGGCTTTATTATTAAATAAATAGATAAAGCTCTTGTTATCACTTCACAACGCGTTTCAGCAAGATCCCCTTGCTTTCCTCAGGTGAGGAAAGCAAGAGGATCTTGCTGAAAGGCGTTGTGAAGTGATAACAAGAGCTTTATCTATTTATTTAATAATAAAGCCTTATCTTCAAAAGAACCTCCAGATTCAAATCCATCATTAGCGCTCAAAGACCGGATTTTCATCACTATTATCTACATTGTCCACTCCCGAAAGGGATTCCGGCAAAGAGCTGCTGAGGATCACAGAATCTATCAGTTCACCCTGATCAATACAGCGGGAGGACGGAGAGCCGACCTGAAGCTTCAGGATCAAAGGAGTCGGTGAACCAGGAGCTATCAGCGATAAACCTCCGGCTCCATCCAGCCAAAAAGGATCGGATAACATCAGTTACTACAGCCCCTTAATTCTAGAGGAATTACACGCTCATCACCGGGGTTGTGCGAGGGCGCACAACAAAACCAGGTGAGCAGCTTCCAACTACAAATCTATTAACAAAATATCTCGGGTGCTCTTTAGATTGCGCTATCTGATTTTATTTTGACAGTGAATATTTGAACTCCTCCTTACCAGGGAATGGGATACCACACCTCTGGCTGAGGTGCAGTACCCCTGTGGCAACTGGACCCTCAGGGGCACCACACACCCATCTGAGCATCTAACTGCTAGTTACCAGTACTGAGCATCCAAGCATAATAGCTCTCACATCACTAGTAATGAGCTATTAATGCTTGGATAGGCGTGACTCGAGTACACAAGTATAATGGAAGTCAATGGAGAACTCAAGTATTTTTCCACTAAATCTTCCAGAAAACTGCTTGACTTTCCCTTTGGCTTCTATTATGCTCAGGTGCTCAAGTCACGCCTATCCGAGCATTATCTGCTCATTACTAATGAAGAGTGAGCGTACTCATCTCTGCTGGATACTCGATCAAGCATTGGGGTGTTTGGATACACTTTTTACTCGGGTTCTCGGCTTTGTCGTTTGAGAACAATCCAACACAAAGAGCTGGCTCCTTTCAGTGAGTGATGGAAGCTGGTGGTAGTGGAAGCCGCCTGTAGTCTCTGAATGGCTCTCACTGGGGGTAAAAACAATGTTTTCGGATGCTGTGTGCAAAAAAACAAAAAACCTCCCAAAAATGCACTATTTAGGGCTGTATGTGGGTGGAGAGCTGGACTGCCCAGTAACTGGCTTCCATTACACTCATGTCGGTGTCTGACCAGCTCCACTCGAGTACAGAGCATTTTAGTGCGCGCTCATCACTATCCTCCTCACATATACTATAGATCTGTACAGGGTCATGTGACCCATAAACCAGGAGACACAGCGAGGTGACATCAGCAGGGCACTGGTCACTCAGGACCCTTCGATAGCTCAGCTGGTAGAGCGGAGGACTGTAGGTGGAGCACAGACATCCTTAGGTCACTGGTTCGATTCCGGTTCGAAGGACTTTTTATTACTTATTCTTAGAATTATAAAATTATCTCCAGAATTAAGCAGCCACATTACTGATGAGGTCACATGACTGACGAGGTCACATGACTGACGAGGTCACATTACTGACGAGGTCACATTACTGACGAGGTCACATTAGCCACAATATTATTTTCCCAAACAATATCTCCTCCCCCATCTGCTCTCCTGACAAGGAGCTTCTATTAGGGTAATTACGGCTCTTCTCTTACTACAGGTAGGCGGCAGATACAGCGGAGTATCTGGACACAAGGTCTCCTCCTCCTTCTTCTTTCCTCCTCTCCTCCCTAAACCTTTGTAGAAGTGCACTCCCGATCTCCCCTGGAGTAGTTTTATGTGCGTCTGTAATTTTTATTTAAGTTCGTTGACATTTTAGAGGAACGTGTGAGTTTTAACTCTAAAATGACGCAAGGTAAAGCAAAAAAGAAAAATGTTTCTGAACCTCCTGCGCCATTATAAAGACTTCAGAACGTAAAGCGTCAACGAATAACACAAGAAAATATAGAAACGTGAGTTGTAAAAAGCAAATGATGAGTTGGGTGTTTTATGGTCCTGACCACAGGACGCAGTTACTATAACAGTACGAGGAGACAATCACTGGAGAACGACGAGGGCTTACTGTGCCGAGATCTACAGAAGCCGAATAATGACCCCACACGGTGACTGCACCGAGATTGTCCATCCATCACTAATCAGTGAAGAGCCGAGCACGGAGACTGTCCATCCATCACTAATCCCCAAGGAGCCTATCAGCGAGACTGGTCATACATCACTAATCACCGAAGAGCCAAGCACTGAGTCTCTCCATCAATTAATAATCACTGAGGAGCCGAGCACCAAGACTGTCCATCCATTATTATTCATCAAGGAGACGAGCACCGAGACTCTGTCCATTCCTAATCATCAAGGAGCTGAGTACCGAGACTGTCCATCCATTAATAATCACCAAGAAGCCGATCAACGAGACTGTCCATCCATCAATAATCACCGAGGAGCCAAGCACCAATACTGTTCATCCATTACTAATCACCAAGGAGCTGATCAACGAGACTGTCCGTCCATCAATAACCACCGAGGAGCCAAAAATCGAGACTGTCCGTCCATCAATAATCACTAAGGAGCCAAGCACTGAGACTGTCCATCCATTACTAATCACCAAGGAGCCGATCAACGAGACTGTCCGTCCATCAATAATCACCGAGTGGCTGAGAACCGAGACTGTGCATCCATCAATAATCACCAAGGAGCCGAGCACTGAGACTGTACATCCATTATTAATTACTGAATAGCCAAGCATGGAGACTGTCCGTCCATTACTAATCACCAAGGAGCCAGGAACCGATACTGTCCATCCATTACTAACGCTAGTCCTGGTCAGCTCTGCAAAAGTACCATAACTTGCACAAGAAGTAACATTCCCGGCAGCGGTGGACGCCGGTTATAAGATGCACCCAATTCATTAACTGTTTTGCGTCTTGTAAAGAATTGTGCGCATCTTACGCCTGCACGCCACCACTAAGGCTGGGGTAAGCAATGTTAGCCTTAATGAACCTGTCATCAAGAGAACGTGTCAGGAGACCTTCTGGGGATCTCAGCTCTTTCCTTCCCCCAGCTCCGGGATCCCCGCTCTGTTTGTAGACGCTGGATTCACAATGGGCGCTCTATGGTCAGAAATCATTAGTGACCGGTAACATCTGGACAGTTAGGAGGTGACATCGTCTGTTGTTACCTGCAATTACTCTGAGTAGAGGGGGATGGGTTGTCAGTGGAGCAGACCCCTTAGTGAAACTGCGCAGGTGCTGCGGTCACTATTGGTCGCTGCATCTAAGGAATACGAGATACTGGAGCTCAGTATCACACTATTGGGGTTGGCGTCTATCTTTTCTCTCTGTTTATTCCACCTTGATGACTTTTCCCGGCCACAATTCTTCTCTTCAGTGATAACACTCGAACATTAGTGATGAGCAAATAAATCAGATGAAAATTTAATTTGCGTCAAATTCTTAGGAATTTTCAAATCCTGGAAAAATTCAAGCAACTTGCAAATCACTTCTTGCAACTCGATGAACATGGCAAAAGTCATTTTACAAATTGCAGAGGATTACATCAGCCGTAGAAGGTCATATGACATCACGTAGGGCCGGCGGGCGTTCCCATAATGCCTTGCAGCTATTCCATCACATCACATTGTATAGCGCAGCCAATGAGGAGGGGCTATCAGAGCCTGTAGGGAATGCAGCGGCCATTTTATGGTGAAACTGGATAGTGAGAGGACGTCACAGCTCAGAAGTAAAAAAAAGGAGAGAAAACCATAAAACACTCGACAAACTCTACAGACAGTGAAGAGGATCAGGGTGTGAGGCCCAGGGTGGAGGTCACCGCCAAATACAGCCGCAAAAGGGGAGGTCACAAGATATTAATGAGGCTGTCTGTGGGAAAGAGCTTGGAGGGGCTCAACACATCCTATGAGGTACTGCTGGCTCCTTGCCATGTTCACACTGCATTTTTCCAACGATTTTCATGTGTGTCAGGACATAATGGGCTGTACAGCTGGGTCCTTCATGTTATGGCTGCGCCCACACCTTGTTGTTGTGTCCAATAGCGCCACTGTGACGCCCTGGACTAGCCAGGTAGTCACAGACATAACAACACACACACCCCCACCCTAGGCAGTTACAACAGTCAGACAAAAACCATTGTTGCCTCCCTCCAGGGGCTGATGTCCACACCAGGTGGGGAGGAGCCAGGCGGTTGGCCCCACCCACCGAGGACTTCACAGGCCTGGAGGCGGGAAAAGAGTCAGTTCAGTTTAGGAGGTGAAAGTGAGAGGTCAGAAACTGCAAGTGTCTGTGTTGGAGCCCAGGCACTGACAACAAGGTTGGCAGACGATGGTGGCCGTCTGCAGGAGTGGCGGATCTCTGCGGAACCGTAGGACCAGGGTTGGGCGGTGGCCCACTGGTACCGAATCGAGGACCGGAGTGAAGTTAAGCACACAGGCAGGGCCATCGGACCCCGACCAGACTTGGAGCCGTCGACAATAGTCAAATCTGAGTGTGACAGGAACCCCAGGGGTTTCCTAACAACTAAGTCCCGACAGAAGGCAACAGTCCACACCGTAAGGATATACAGCCACCGCCACATGCTAGAGATCCAAGGGCCAGCGCCTGCGGGCAAAAGGGCTCCTACGGCACCTATACACCGGGGAGCGGACTACCGTTGGGAAACCATCGGAGTCAACACAGTTTACACAGGTGCAGGGAAAGACAGCCACCATCAGCCGTCCGGGGAGAGCACAACAACACTGCAGCCGGCTGCGGGGCCCGTCCATCCGGCCGTTTGGTTTACCAGAGACTCTGTCATTGACTGTCTGAGTGAGTACACTAGTGCCGCCTGGCACTGCGCCGCGCTGTCCCTGCAACCCTGCACCCCGGCCATCCAGCCTCCCCGTTACGTCACCGGGCCCCGGGAGTACTGACCCCCTACCCACGGAGGGGACAACATCCTAGCTGCTCCCTACCATCTCTCCCGGGATCCCCATCACCAGCAGCGGTGGTGCCATCATCACCACGTCCCGTGAGTGGCGTCACGAACTCTCTCCCCAAACAACCCATCCCTTTTCACTCACGGGTGAGGAGCGCTGCTCGAGTCCCCGGGTCCGACCCACCGCTCGAGCCACCGAGCAGCAGCAGTAGAAGCCCCGGACCCGAGCGTGGCGAGCGCGTCCCCTCCGCCCACGACAACTTGGCGTCTGCGAACAGGATAGAACCAGTCTACCTACCGGTAGAAGTGCACCTTGCAGTCCCCGCCGGCGGCGTCCGGCCGAAAAATTTGAAGCGCCGCCATCTTTGGCGCGAAGATTTCCCGCTCGAGTGTCTTCCCCGAGCAGGGAAGGCGCGAAAGCGAAGCCCCGCCCCCAAAGAGGAAGTGCTAGAAAAAACCAAGGGGGGGCGGGTGAAGGCCTGCCTAATGTAGCCGAGGGCATAAAAAGCGGGGACGCCAGGACTCTGCAACATATCCGGTTCCTGGAAGCCTGCAAGCAGCATGTCTGTCCCATCCGGTGATACCGAAATTCACAAGCCCACGCCCGGAACAGCGGCGTGGGTGGAAGCCAGGACCGCACAAATGTGCTGCTGCCTGCAGAACCAGGTCTGGTTCTTAATGAAGCGCTGGGTGGCCGAAATGGAGGAAGTGGTGGCGGCCATGCGGAGACGCGAGATGGAGGCAGTGTTGGAGGAGCGGGTAGGTGACCCGCGCCCCTGTGTCCCTGAGGGACCGGCCGCTGCGGCTGAGGGGCCCGGTTTGTGTCCGCTCACCCTCCTGTCTCTCCCGCCATCCGTACCGGTTGCTGCTGCCCCTCAACTTGGTCCGTTACCCCCAACATCGGTAGCGGAATCTAACCCGTCCGCCCTAGAGGACCGGCCTGGGGGTGTTGTCCGTGAACGGCCCGCATCCCTCCCACTGCCATGGAAGATCCAGCGGAAGGTGCCCGTCCGCGACAAGAAGCCATCAGCCCCGGAAGTGGCCGCACTGACAAAGGACCCAGTCCCGGCAGTCCGTCCGGACGCAGAAGAACCGGCCGCTGCGAGCCCGAAGGCCCAACCGGTGAGGACATCTGTCCCTGAACTCCCTGCCTCGGCTGAGGCTGCGCCAGGTTGTTGCTGCAGGGCAGCACCTCAGGCCACGTCACCGCTGGACCCCCCAAAGAGCGTGCTGGTTGTAGCCGGCGTGGGGGCAATCCAGCGGGCCCGACTCAAGCGCAGGGGTATGCTAACGCCCCGTACTGGGACAAAGAGCCGAACCCGTTGGGCCAGGAGATAGCCGCCAGGGAGCGGGAGAGAGCCGACGTGGTGGCCCGTACCATACGGGAGAAAGACCACCTCCGGCACGCCACCTTCTGGGTGCGGGGCCCACTCTATGAAGGCCAAGTCAGGAAGTTTGACCCACGAAGGGGGTTCGGCTTTATCTATGAACCGAGCCTGGAGGCCGAAGTGTTTGTGGCCCGCCGCGACGTGAACTCACATCTCCCAACGGGCCACCCAGGTCGCGATCTGTTGCCGGGCGACCTGGTGACCTACACCCGACATTGCGGGGAGAGGGGCTGGTATGCCCTGGACGTGAAACAGAGGGAAAGCCGCGGTGTGCAGATGCAGCCCCAGCCTCCTCCCCCACCGTGCCGTCCAGATGTCGAGCTGGAGGAGGTCCTTGATGAGTGTGACCTCAAGTAAAGGCAGTGGTTTACCGTTGTCACCAAAGTTGTCCCCGTTGGGACCCTGTGCAGCTTGTTGATTGTTCCAGTTGTGAATGAATGAAGACTAATCAAACCGAAGTTTCACCTGATTGCCGTCCGTTTTAAGACAAGTTGTCCCCGGAGGGACCCTATGTGTTTTTACCGTCCGCATGAGGAACTGCTCATGGACATGGCCGAGAACTAGCAGGCCACCCACAAACTTGTGGGTTTGTAAATAGTTTTGTGGGCCGTTTTCCATGCCGTGCCGCCTCCGGAGAGGCAGATTGGAGGAAGGGCCCGCAGCAGAGTAGGCTGCGGCCCAGCCACCACCTGGACCGGTGGCCATCCCCCTGGACGTGGGGTCCCCTGAAGTAACAGCCGGGTGCGAGACACCGTACCCGTTCCCGCTCGGGTAACCTCGACCAGGACTGGGGAAGAGGGGTGCTGCCCGTTTCTTAGGGGCAGCACCAAGGTTTAGGTTGCTTGGGTGGGGGAGCGGATGACCATGAACCCGTCCGTTTTGAAATAAAAATGTTTACCGTTTGCAACGTTAAAGTGCCATGCCTCCCGAAAGGGAAGAACTAAAGAATGCTCATGTTATATGTTGACATGTTAATTTATCTGTTACATAAACAAAAATAAAACCGGTGATGGACGGGCAGCCCGCGGACGGTCTGCATTTCACCAAAGGGGAATGTGACGCCCTGGACTAGCAAGGTAGTCACAGACATAACAACACATACACCCCCACCCTAGGCAGTTACAACAGTCAGACAAAAACCCTTGTTGCCTCCCTCCAGGGGCTGATGTCCACACCAGGTGGGGAGGAGCCATGTGGTTAGCCCCACCCACCGTTGGAGTTCACAGGCCTGGAGTTCAGTTTAGGAGGTGAAAGTGAGAGGTCAGAAACTGCAAGTGTCTGGGTTGGAGCCCAGGCACTGACAGCAAGGTTGGCAGACGGTGGTGGCCATCTGCAGGAGTGACGGATCTCTGCGGAACCGTAGACCGGGGTTGGGCGGTGGCCCACTGGTACCGAATCGGGGACCGGAGTGAAGCTAAGCACACAGGCAGAGCCATCGGACCCCGACCAGGCTTGGAGCCGCCAACAATAGTCAAATCCGAGTGTGACAGGAACCCCAGGGGTTTCCTAACAACCAAATCCCGAAGAAGGCAACAGTCCACACCGTGAGGATATACAGCCACCGCCACAGGCTAGAGATCCAAGGGCCAGCGCCTGCGGGCAAAAGGGCTCCTACGGCACCTATACGCCGGGGAGCGGACTACCGTTGGGAAACCATCGGCGTCAACACAGTTTATACAGGTGCAGGGGAAGACAGCCACCATCAGCCGTCCGGGGAGAGCACAACAACACTGCAGCCGGCTGCGGGACCCGTCCATCCGGCCGTTTGGTTTACCAGAGACTCTGTCATTGACTGTCTGAGTGAGTACACTAGTGCCGCCTGGCACCGCGCCGCGCTGTCCCTGCAACCCTGCACCTCGGCCATTCAGCCTCCCCATTACATCACCGGGCCCGGGAGCACCGACCCCCTACCCACGGAGGGGACAACATCCTAGCTGCTCCCTACCATCTCTCCCGGGATCCCCGTCACCAGCAGTGGTGGTGTCATTATCACCACGTCCCGTGGGTGGCGTCACAAACTCTCTCCCCAAACAAACCATCCCTTTTCACTCACGGGTGAGGAGCGCTCTTGAGTCCCCGGGTCCGGCCCACCACTCGAGCCACCGAGCAGCAGCAGTAGAAGCCCCGGACCCGAGCAAGGCGAGCGTGTCCCCTCCGCCCGCGACACCACCATTGTGCAGAGGTAAATGGAGGCATTACATTCAGAATTGTGCAGCCGTTGTGCACTGCCGGCAGGATCGTCTCCAGGATGTGACAGCTGCAGAAAGAAACCGAGGCCATAGAGCAGTAAGACTCCGGTCACACGGGGTTTTCAAGTTTTCTGTGCACAAGGTACGAGGAGCAAGCAGTGAGGAAACGCTGGAATGAACGGTCCTATTCATTTCTGTGTAAAAACGTCTCATTGTTCATATGTTCAGGGTTTTGTGCATCTGCGAGGAGACCAAGGAGCAGTAAAGCTATGTGCGCATACAGCGGTTTTTTTGATGCAGCCTTTTTGTGCGTTTTTGGCCACAAAAAACTCACAAAACCGCAAAAAACGCACCCGCGGCAAAAACACACCCGCGGAAAAAATGCACCCGCGGCAAAAACGTATCAGTACGTTTTTGGCTGTGTTTTGCTGCATTTTTAATCACTGCATTTTGCTGCGTTTTTCCAATGTATTGCATGGGTGAAAAACGCAGTAAAACGCAGGAAAGAATTGACATGTCTATTTTTTTTTTAGCTCAAAAATGCAGCTAAAAAAAAAAAAGTTGTGTGCGTGCAGCAAAAATGAAAAGTCATAGGATTTGCTGGGGAAGGAAAGTCATGCAGTTTTGAGCCCAAAAACTCTGCGAAAAACGCTCAGTGCGCACATAGCCTTAGACTCTGGTCACGTTCAGTTTTTCAACAGTTTTTTGAGCATCTGCCAAGAAATCTCCTCTAGGAAGACTCAATACTTCACAATACAGGTCAACAGATAAAAATTGCCCAGAAGACAAAAAGAAGGTTTAGCAGCAAAAAAGTGTTTGATTCAATGTCTCATGTTTTTATTTTTTAATTCTAAAAGACTCTGTGCAGACAAAGGTTTTTGAGACGGTGAAATAACGTCTTACTTTTCAGGTAACATTTCAGGAAACATCTTCAGGAAAAGCTCCTGTTTTGGAATTTCTTAGAGTTTTTTCCCTGCAGCATTTGGGGAAGTTTCCCTTCGGAGCTGCTTGTAATAATGATGTGGGTTTTTTTTTAGAGGTAGAGGAAAAGGAGAAATTCTTCCCCGGGAGCTGAAGCCGGTGACGAGCAGAGGACATTGTCCACATCCTCCGAGGCTCCGCACTGATGGCTGCTTTAAGTGAAGAAATAAAATAGCTTCTGCGTTGGCCGGGAATCGAACCCGGGTCAACTGCTTGGAAGGCAGCTATGCTCACCACTATACCACCAACGCTGCACACATGAGTACCTGCCCGTCTCTGCTGGGCCAGATCTCTCCTTCTGGGACGATGCACCGCAGGATGTCAATCACGTGCCGAGGGCATGAGAGCGGCGCTCGCTGTGTACAGCAGGGACTGTCTGCAGCTGTCCGGTGTCTGGGAGAGAGCGGCTGCAAGGAGGAGATTCTCTTCCTTTTCTATTTTTCCATTCAGTTGTTACATTTTATTGATGGAGCCATGACATTTCCGTGCAGACTGAATATTTCCTGCGCTGCCCCTGATTTCTCCAGATTTCTGCCCTTCCCCCGGTGACTGGATATCGGCCTCAGGGCAGATCCTCAGTGATGACTAGATCTTGTCTCATCAGAGCTCGGAGGTGTCACAATTCCTGGGTTTTGTCCCTTTTTGAGGATTGACCTCAGGTTCTCAATGGGGCAGAGATCTGGGGAGTTTCCTGCCGTGGACTCAAAATGTGAATGTTTTGTTCCCCGAGACACTGAGTTCTCACTTTTACCTTGTGACCCGGTCTCCATCATGGGGGAAAAGCATCATCTCCACATTGTCCTGGATAATGGGAGGTTCTAGGAGGAGATCCAATGCTTAGATCCAATTCTTTATTCATGGCCGTGTTCTTAAGCAAAATTGAAGGGGCTTCATCAGAGAAAATAACTGCAGGAGGTACCGGAACCAAACTACAGAGGAGCTGAAGCCTCAGCCGGACACAGGCTCCTCAGAAGACCTTTCAATATGGCAAAAGAAATCAACAAAGATGAAGAAACAATGGACGATCTCCAGGAGGAACCAAGTCCCAGATGTCACCAGAGGAAAGTATCACACGGGTGCGGAGCAGGATCTCATGTAGAGGATCGATGTCTCCTTTCAGCGCATTGTGGAGTCGGTGACTGTAATTTAAAGGAGTTGTCCGACATTAGCTTAACAAAAATTTTTGAGTTTATCTGTGCTGTATTGTCATATAAATCACACCTACATTGTTATTTTCTGTTTTCTAACTTTTGTTCCTCTTGAATTATACCTTTATTCTCTGCAGCTTCTTGTTTACATTCAGCTCCAGCAAACTGACCACTTCCTGTGCAAAACCTCAGTCAGAGCTGTCACCGCCCAGCCTCAGTGTCCAGCCCCGCCCCAGTGTCCAGCCTCGCCCCCTGCCCGCCCCCTGCACACACAGTCCCTGTCAGTATATTCTTCCCACGCACCTGACCTGGTATCACTACAGCATTGCAAATAACAGCCTCACATCGGGGTCTGCACCGCACACATATGTCTCTGCACACGCACACACATGGCTCTGCACCGTACACATGGCTCTGCACACGCATGGCTCTGCACCGTACACATGGCTCTGCACCGTACACATGGCTCTGCACATGCATGGCTCTGCACCGTACACATGGCTCTGCACCGTACACATGGCTCTGCACCGTACACATGGCTCTGCACATGCATGGCTCTGCACCGTACACATGGCTCTGCACCGTACACATGGCTCTGCACACGCATGGCTCTGCACTGTACACGCACACACATGGCTCTGCACACGCACACACATGGCTTTGCACCGTACACATGGCTCTGAACACGCATGGCTCTGCACTGTACACGCACACACATGGCTCTGCACACGCACACACATGGCTTTGCACCGTACACATGGCTCTGCACACGCATGGCTCTGCACTGTACACGCACACACATGGCTCTGCACCGTACACATGGCTATGCACCGTACACACTTGGCTCTGCACCGTACACATGGCTCTGCACACGCATGGCTCTGCACCGTACACATGGCTCTGCACCGTACACACATGGCTCTGCACCGTACACATGGCTCTGCACACGCATGGCTCTGCACTGTACACGCACACACATGGCTCTGCACACGCACACACATGGCTTTGCACCGTACACATGGCTCTGCACACGCATGGCTCTGCACTGTACACGCACACACATGGCTCTGCACACGCACACACATGGCTTTGCACCGTACACATGGCTCTGCACACGCATGGCTCTGCACTGTACACGCACACACATGGCTCTGCACACGCACACACATGGCTTTGCACCGTACACATGGCTCTGCACACGCACACACATGGCTTTGCACCGTACACATGGCTCTGCACACGCATGGCTCTGCACTGTACACGCACACACATGGCTCTGCACACGCACACACATGGCTTTGCACTGTACACATGGCTCTGCACACGCATGGCTCTGCACTGTACACGCACACACATGGCTCTGCACACGCACACACATGGCTTTGCACCGTACACATGGCTCTGCACTGTACACGCACACACATGGCTCTGCACACGCACACACATGGCTTTGCACCGTACACATGGCTCTGCACACGCATGGCTCTGCACTGTACACGCACACACATGGCTCTGCACACGCACACACATGGCTTTGCACCGTACACATGGCTCTGCACACGCACACACATGGCTTTGCACCGTACACATGGCTCTGCACACGCATGGCTCTGCACTGTACACGCACACACATGGCTCTGCACACGCACACACATGGCTTTGCACCGTACACATGGCTCTGCACACGCATGGCTCTGCACTGTACACGCACACACATGGCTCTGCACACGCACACACATGGCTTTGCACCGTACACATGGCTCTGCACACGCATGGCTCTGCACTGTACACGCACACACATGGCTCTGCACACGCACACACATGGCTTTGCACTGTACACATGGCTCTGCACACGCATGGCTCTGCACTGTACACGCACACACATGGCTCTGCACACGCACACACATGGCTTTGCACCGTACACATGGCTCTGCACACGCATGGCTCTGCACTGTACACGCACACACATGGCTCTGCACACGCACACACATGGCTTTGCACCGTACACATGGCTCTGCACACGCATGGCTCTGCACTGTACACGCACACACATGGCTCTGCACACGCACACACATGGCTTTGCACCGTACACATGGCTCTGCACACGCATGGCTCTGCACTGTACACGCACACACATGGCTCTGCACACGCACACACATGGCTTTGCACCGTACACATGGCTCTGCACACGCACACACATGGCTTTGCACCGTACACATGGCTCTGCACACGCATGGCTCTGCACTGTACACGCACACACATGGCTCTGCACACGCACACACATGGCTTTGCACCGCACACATGGCTCTGCACACGCATGGCTCTGCACTGTACACGCACACACATGGCTCTGCACCGTACACACATGGCTCTGCACCGTACACATGGCTCTGCACACGCATGGCTCTGCACTGTACACGCACACACATGGCTCTGCACACGCACACACATGGCTTTGCACCGTACACATGGCTCTGCACACGCATGGCTCTGCACTGTACACGCACACACATGGCTCTGCACACGCACACACATGGCTTTGCACCGTACACATGGCTCTGCACACGCATGGCTCTGCACTGTACACGCACACACATGGCTCTGCACCGTACACATGGCTATGCACCGTACACACTTGGCTCTGCACCGTACACATGGCTCTGCACACGCATGGCTCTGCACCGTACACATGGCTCTGCACCGTACACACATGGCTCTGCACCGTACACATGGCTCTGCACACGCATGGCTCTGCACTGTACACGCACACACATGGCTCTGCACACGCACACACATGGCTTTGCACCGTACACATGGCTCTGCACACGCATGGCTCTGCACTGTACACGCACACACATGGCTCTGCACACGCACACACATGGCTTTGCACCGTACACATGGCTCTGCACACGCATGGCTCTGCACTGTACACGCACACACATGGCTCTGCACACGCACACACATGGCTTTGCACCGTACACATGGCTCTGCACACGCACACACATGGCTTTGCACCGTACACATGGCTCTGCACACGCATGGCTCTGCACTGTACATGCACACACATGGCTCTGCACACGCACACACATGGCTTTGCACTGTACACATGGCTCTGCACACGCATGGCTCTGCACTGTACACGCACACACATGGCTCTGCACTGTACACGCACACACATGGCTCTGCACACGCACACACATGGCTTTGCACCGTACACATGGCTCTGCACTGTACACGCACACACATGGCTCTGCACACGCACACACATGGCTTTGCACCGTACACATGGCTCTGCACACGCATGGCTCTGCACTGTACACGCACACACATGGCTCTGCACACGCACACACATGGCTTTGCACCGTACACATGGCTCTGCACACGCACACACATGGCTTTGCACCGTACACATGGCTCTGCACACGCATGGCTCTGCACTGTACACGCACACACATGGCTCTGCACACGCACACACATGGCTTTGCACCGTACACATGGCTCTGCACACGCATGGCTCTGCACTGTACACGCACACACATGGCTCTGCACACGCACACACATGGCTTTGCACCGTACACATGGCTCTGCACACGCATGGCTCTGCACTGTACACGCACACACATGGCTCTGCACACGCACACACATGGCTTTGCACTGTACACATGGCTCTGCACACGCATGGCTCTGCACTGTACACGCACACACATGGCTCTGCACACGCACACACATGGCTTTGCACCGTACACATGGCTCTGCACACGCATGGCTCTGCACTGTACACGCACACACATGGCTCTGCACACGCACACACATGGCTTTGCACCGTACACATGGCTCTGCACACGCATGGCTCTGCACTGTACACGCACACACATGGCTCTGCACATGCACACACATGGCTTTGCACCGTACACATGGCTCTGCACACGCATGGCTCTGCACTGTACACGCACACACATGGCTCTGCACACGCACACACATGGCTTTGCACCGTACACATGGCTCTGCACACGCACACACATGGCTTTGCACCGTACACATGGCTCTGCACACGCATGGCTCTGCACTGTACACGCACACACATGGCTCTGCACACGCACACACATGGCTTTGCACCGCACACATGGCTCTGCACACGCATGGCTCTGCACTGTACACGCACACACATGGCTCTGCACACGCACACACATGGCTTTGCACCGCACACATGGCTCTGCACACGCATGGCTCTGCACTGTACACGCACACACATGGCTCTGCACACGCACACACATGGCTTTGCACCGTACACATGGCTCTGCACACGCATGGCTCTGCACTGTACACGCACACACATGGCTCTGCACACGCACACACATGGCTTTGCACCGTACACATGGCTCTGCACACGCATGGCTCTGCACTGTACACGCACACACATGGCTCTGCACACGCACACACATGGCTTTGCACCGTACACATGGCTCTGCACACGCATGGCTCTGCACTGTACATGCACACACATGGCTCTGCACCGTACACACATGGCTCTGCACCGTACACATGGCTATGCACCGTACACACATGGCTCTGCACCGTACACATGGCTCTGCACACGCATGGCTCTGCACCGTACACATGGCTCTGCACCGTACACACATGGCTCTGCACCGTACACATGGCTCTGCACACGCATGGCTCTGCACTGTACACGCACACACATGGCTCTGCACACGCACACACATGGCTTTGCACCGTACACATGGCTCTGCACACGCATGGCTCTGCACTGTACACGCACACACATGGCTCTGCACACGCACACACATGGCTTTGCACCGTACACATGGCTCTGCACACGCACACACATGGCTTTGCACCGTACACATGGCTCTGCACATGCATGGCTCTGCACTGTACACGCACACACATGGCTCTGCACACGCACACACATGGCTTTGCACCGTACACATGGCTCTGCACACGCATGGCTCTGCACTGTACACGCACACACATGGCTCTGCACACGCACACATGGCTTTGCACCGTACACATGGCTCTGCACACGCATGGCTCTGCACTGTACACGCACACACATGGCTCTGCACACGCACACACATGGCTTTGCACCGTACACATGGCTCTGCACACGCATGGCTCTGCACTGTACACGCACACACATGGCTCTGCACACGCACACACATGGCTTTGCACCGTACACATGGCTCTGCACACGCACACACATGGCTTTGCACCGTACACATGGCTCTGCACACGCATGGCTCTGCACTGTACACGCACACACATGGCTCTGCACACGCACACACATGGCTTTGCACCGCACACATGGCTCTGCACACGCATGGCTCTGCACTGTACACGCACACACATGGCTCTGCACACGCACACACATGGCTTTGCACCGCACACATGGCTCTGCACACGCATGGCTCTGCACTGTACACGCACACACATGGCTCTGCACACGCACACACATGGCTTTGCACCGTACACATGGCTCTGCACACGCATGGCTCTGCACTGTACACGCACACACATGGCTCTGCACACGCACACACATGGCTTTGCACCGTACACATGGCTCTGCACACGCATGGCTCTGCACTGTACACGCACACACATGGCTCTGCACACGCACACACATGGCTTTGCACCGTACACATGGCTCTGCACACGC
>NC_134355.1:696955648-697095648 GCF_048569485.1 Anomaloglossus baeobatrachus
GTGTATAGTAGGCTGTGGTAGGTGGACTGTACCCCGGTGTGTATAGGAGGCTGTGGTAGGTGGACTGTACCCCGGTGTGTATAGGAGGCTGTAGTAGGTGGACTGTACCCCGGTGTGTATAGTAGGCTGTGGCAGGTGGACTGTGCCCCGGTGTGTATAGGAGGCTGTGGTAGGTGGACTGTGCCCCGGTGTGTATAGGAGGCTGTGGTAGGTGGACTGTACCCTGATGTGTATAGGAGGCTGTGGTAGGTGGACTGTACCCTGGTGTGTATAGGAGGCTGTGGTAGGTGGACTGTACCCTGGTGTGTATAGGAGGCTGTAGTAGGTGGTCTGTACCCCGGTGTGTATAGGAGGCTGTGGCAGGTGGACTGTGCCCCGGTGTGTATAGGAGGCTGAGGTAGGTGGACTGTACCCTGATGTGTATAGGAGGCTGTGGTAGGTGGACTGTACCCTGGTGTGTATAGGAGGCTGTGGTAGGTGGTCTGTACCCCGGTGTGTATAGGAGGCTGTAGTAGGTGGACTGTACCCCGGTGTGTATAGGAGGCTGTGGTAGGTGGACTGTACCCCAGTGTGTATAGGAGGCTGTGGTAGGTGGACTGTACCCCGGTGTGTATAGTAGGCTGTGGCAGGTGGACTGTGCCCCGGTGTGTATAGGAGGCTGTGGTAGGTGGACTGTGCCCCGGTGTGTATAGGAGGCTGTGGTAGGTGGACTGTACCCTGATGTGTATAGGAGGCTGTGGTAGGTGGACTGTACCCTGGTGTGTATAGGAGGCTGTGGTAGGTGGACTGTACCCTGGTGTGTATAGGAGGCTGTAGTAGGTGGTCTGTACCCCGGTGTGTATAGGAGGCTGTGGCAGGTGGACTGTGCCCCGGTGTGTATAGGAGGCTGAGGTAGGTGGACTGTACCCTGATGTGTATAGGAGGCTGTGGTAGGTGGACTGTACCCTGGTGTGTATAGGAGGCTGTGGTAGGTGGTCTGTACCCCGGTGTGTATAGGAGGCTGTAGTAGGTGGTCTGTACCCCGGTGTGTATAGGAGGCTGAGGTAGGTGGACTGTACGCCGGTGTGTATAGGAGGCTGTAGTAGGTGGTCTGTACCCCGGTGTGTATAGGAGGCTATGGTAGAGGAACTGTACCTGTCCTTCCTCCTTGACTGATCAGCCGTACAAATCATTTTTTGTGTGACTGTACACTACAGAAGTGATCCAGCTCTCTGCTGCCACCTATAGGTGGTGACCCTGTAAATAAATATGAATAGTGATACTGCTTGGTGCTCAAGCTAGTATTCTGGTGCTCGGACACCATGCTTGAGTCTCCCGTCCCGCGTTTTCCGCTTTTTATGAGCCAGTAAACATGCAGGGATTAGCTGCCAATCATGGTAATGCCAAAAATTCTACAGGAGAAAGAACAGTGTGTTATAGCATGACAGTACCTGCTGATACAACATTAACCAACAGTCCTTTCAAGGCTAATTCTATAATAACACCGCTCTTAGCTACATTTAGTATAGGGAAAGCTGCTGGAGAAGGGATAGTGTATTAGAGGCCTGTATGTAGGGATTGTAGCATTGAAATTGTAAAGCATTGTGGAATATGTTGGCGATATATATATATATATAAAGATTTGTATTATTACTATTATTATTACAGTTCTTGCTGCTGGAACCTAAAACCAAAAGTCATTTTTAGGCCTACATCTTTTCTTTTACCTTGTAATGCTACATTTAGCTGCATATTCAGTGCAGGGATAGCTGCTAAAGGAGGGATAGCGTTAGATCAGAGGCATATATGTTGCGTTATAGTCCTTCTATCAATATACTGCTGCAAGCCAACTGTTTTTTTTCAGGGCACGGGTGATGTTATGAGAGAAGTGCAGGTGTAAGGCAAGGACGGAACATCATTGGGAAATATATTGGTGGCTGGAGACTGTCGCCATGAGGTTGCAGAAAGCCTCAGAGTCCACAAGCCTAAACAACAACATTTCCAGGGCAAATACTCAGGATATGCAAGTACGTAGCATCCTGTGTTCTTACTCCACCATCACAAAATCCACACGCAAATCTTCCTTTTTAATTGTGAGCAGCGAGCATTTGAGTAACATAGAAGCAGGATGGTGACACTGATGATGGTATCATAGACGCTCACCAGTTGGTGGATTCCCTAAAGTTTTGTCACTTGAGGGAAAGTTGCCTGTTGGCCCTCCAAAAATTATGGGAATGGACTGGTTGCTGGCCCTAGAAACTTTATGAGAACAGGCCGGTTGCTAGCCCTCTGAAAATTGATGGAAAACTACTTGCTGGTCCTCTAAAATTTATGAGTGAAGGCCGCACTCTTTTCCCTGTTCTTTCCCCGTGATGGGTTGGGAAGTTCCACCCACTTGGTTCATAAATATTCATTCTCAAAGGTCTCCACTCTCCAAAGAGAAAAAAAAAGATGGGAAACACCTGCTTCAATCTATTTGAAGCCTCAGGGCTGCCTGATGCCCTGAGCCAGAACAGGAGAAACTGCCGCCCACCTCAAGGGGAGCAAAATTAGAAACAAAAGCCTGAAGCTCCTTGTTGTGCCACTTGTACCCTGAGTTGTGGTCTCCGGGACTCCTTGCTGTTGTCTGCAGACGTCCCACTCTTTGAAAATGCAAATGTCTTCTGAGGCCTCCTCTATGTGTATTCCAGGGTGTATTGCAATCTCTCCTTAAACATTTGATGGTCCTTGCACTTAGTACATAGGATTCACCAGTCTAGGAGTCCAACTCCTTACAAATGGGAAAACTTTGTAAAATCTCCTGCACATGATTCCTTTTTTCCTGACTGAAATGGAAAAATGCTGCATTTTTGAAAGAAGGAGCACATCAATGCTTTCAGCGTTTTTGCAGCATTTTTCGCCATTGAAAGCAAAGAAAAAAGCAAAAACACTACATGTGACCATAGCCTAAGGAGTGGAGGAGGCGATTTTTCTCTCCTGTTAAATTTACTTTATATACAAGTCATTATATAGAAAATAAATGTTTTGTTCCATTTTTCCTGTTAAATCCATGTTATCGTCAGTTTTGTACGTTTTTATTTCAGTCCGTAAAAGTGGAGTAATGTTCTGACAACAATGTTCACAGCAGTGATCTGGGAGTCAGAGATGCATTTAGGCGTCTTCCCCATGCTGTCTCCTTCCATTTTGGCCGTGTCTCCTTCCATTTCGGCCGTGTCTCTGTCCATTTCGCCTTGTCTCTGTCCATTTCGCCTTGTCTCCTTCCATTTTGGCAGTGTCTCTGTCCATTTTGGCCGTGTCTCCTTCCATTTCGGCCGTGTCTCCTTCCATTTCGGCCGTGTCTCCCTCCTTTTTGGCCGTGTCTCCTTCCAATTCGGCCGTGTCTCCTTCCATTTCGGCCGTGTCTCTGTCCATTTCGCCCGTGTCTCCGTCCATTTCGGCCATGTCTCCATCTATTTCAGTGATTTCCAGGCCCCAGATTAATCTTTTTTCTGAATGACATGTAGGTACAATCTAGGGCCGTCCTGATGAAGGGGCCTGTTTGCTCCAAAGACGCCACTATGTGATCTTTCTGATTACACAATACAGGGATCTCTCCAAGAACACATTTTTTTCCCATAAAGGTATTTAAATAAATTGTTCTGGCTCGGTACCACAATATAATTTATTAATTATGGATAGTAATGTATAATCATCTCCAGCATTAAGCAGCCACATTACTGATGCAGCCTCAATATTCATTTTCCTACATGGTTCTTCCTCCTTCGCCCGTTCTCCTGATGCTGAGCTTCTATTAGGGTGATTACGGTTCCTCTCGGATTATCCGGACCTTTCCTCTTCTCTGATCACTTTCCTCTGGTTGTATCTGACCTCAGTCAGCAGAAGCTTCAGAGATAACAGTGGAGAGATGTGCAGGGCGATGTGAGACCTCTGTGTCCAGCTGCTGCACTGGAGACTGAGCCCCCCGAGGGGGACAACCTGTGCAATGGCTGAAGGTAGGAGCTGCCTGTACTGTACGGACCCCTATCTATACTGTAAGTATGGGGCTTCATGGAAAGCTGCAAGAGCCGTAACCAGCCACAACCTAATTATGAATCGCGCCCCCCCCCCTAGAAGCCCTCACTCTGTATGATCCCCCTTAATAGTCTTTACTCTGTATGAGGGCTCCCTTAGAAGCCCTGACTGTGTATGAGGCTTCCTTAGTAGCCCCATGGATGTATTATGGCCCCCTTAGTAGCCCCCATGCTCTATGATCCCCCTTAATAGTTTTTTATCTGTATGAGGGCCCCCATATTACCCCCATACTGTATAAGGGCCCCCATATTACCCCCATACACTGTATAAAGGCCTCCATATTACACCCCCACACTGTATAAAGGCCCCCATATTGCACCCCACACTGTATGAGGGCCCCTAAACAATATTATAATACAATATAAACATATAGTCTCTTACTCTCAGCGAGTCCACTGGCAGACAGTGGCCAGAACAAGGTGGTGATGTTATTGCATGGGCATGGATAGGATATCAGAGGCCCGGTGTGATTACGCCATCACGAGGCTCCTCCTGGGACCCGCTGTTCCTAAGTGTCATGCCTAATGTGACCTACAGCCTACAGAGCGGTGACCGTTAGTGCAGGGAGTTACCTGTCGTGGTGATCTGTGCATGCAATACAATTACAGGTGGTGATTGGTCCTGGTGGGCCTCTCCATGTCCCCTCTGGCCCATTTCCCTCCTCGGTAGCTAAACAACCTGCTTCATGTAAACAGCCAAGAGCAACAGTCTCTGTGGCGCAATCGGTTAGCGCGTTCGGCTGTTAACCGAAAGGTTGGTGGTTCAAGCCCACCCAGGGACGGTAACCTTTTTTTTTTTCAGGGTCTCCTATAAATAAGAGCGTTCTTTAGGGGCTCACTCTGCCAATATGCCGGAGTGCAGCAGCTGATGCTTATATTTAACCCTAGTTATAAATAGTTAATGAATAATATAAACCAGCGGCTCGGAGCTGCAGAGAGCCACGGACAGGTTGTGGCTGGTGACAGCTCCTGCAGCTTTCCATGAAGCCCCTTACTTACAGTACAGATGGGGTCCGTACAGTACAGGCAGCTCCAACCTTCAGCCATTGCACACGTTGTCCCCCCGGGGGGCTCAGTCTCCAGTGCAGCAGCTGGACACAGAGGTCTCACACCGCCCTGCGCACATGTCACATCTTAATTGAGCTGCATTGAGCTGCATTCCTCATTTCTAATGATGACTGAGCATGCTCACCATGCTCAGGTTACTCGGGTACGCTCCGTACTCAGTGAAAGATGGGAGCCGCACCCCAGTGAGAGCCGCCTGTAGTCTCTGAATGGCTCTCACTGGGGGTAAAAACAATGTGTTTGGATGCTGTGTAAGAATAAATTCAAACAAAAATTGACTGTATGTGGGAGGAGAGCCGGGCTGCCCAATAATTTACTGCCAATATTCGCGTTACTCAAGCTGAGCCCATCAGATCGTCCAACCTGCTCAACTCAAGTACAGAATACGCGACCATACTAGTGCTCGCTCATCACTATCCTCCTCCTCACATATCTTGTAGATCTGTATAGCGTTATGTGACCCACATCCCCAGAGATACAGCGACGAGACACAGCGAGGAGACTCTCATTGTGACGCCCTGGCCTATCAGATCATCACAGAGTATTGTGCAACCTGCCCTTCTGCACAGTATCCACTCCTCCTTGGTTACGGATCCTTGGCCTTTGGTGTTGCTAAGAGCTGAACCAGTCAAAACTCTAGGAACACTCTGCACCACACCCACCAGACACACCATTGGGGGGCCTGAAGGGAATAGGACTTGGGGGGATGGTAGCCAATGAGTGAGAGAGTTGTGTTGGAGTGAAAGAGAGAGGAGGTGAGGAGCTGGTCTCCTCAGTTACTAGGTGGCTGACGTTGGTCTGGGCCTGGTAGGAGCGGAACCCCAGTCGCAGGGGATTGTGTCAAGGGGCACGGATCTGCCGAGGAGGGCAGCCGGTGGTATTGAGCCATCTCCGGGCAGGGGCCAGGGCACGACGGGGTATGTGGACCCTATGTCTTCAAGATTCATCCTCCACCCGCTCCAAAATCGAGGTACTAGTGCAACAAGGGGGATAGGACTTTCCCAAACCATAGTCCAGAAAATCTCAAGCGTGAACCCTGAGAGCAAGCTCACTCCATTAGCCATACGGGTGAGCAGGACCTGACTAGTTCCACACTACAGGGTCTAAATAGTGAAGAGAGTGCCACCGAAAAGGTCACAGGCTAACAAGCAACACCAAGGGCACGGATCCACACGTGCTCCCTCCCTGCTGCAGTGGTGCTCAGAATTCTGGTTTACAAAGTGTTGGTGTCAGTGACTCGCCCACCCCAGGGCTATGGGACACCCGGTGCCGGGCCGGACTAGTCCGGTGGTAGTCAGTGGTGGCTGGGCCCGGCTCCGTGGCCCTGGTGGGTGTCAGTAGAATATGTGGCTTAAATTAAAGTTTGTGTTCGTGACGCCACCTGTGGTATGCGGCTATTAAGCCGCCGCTGCTGTGTGAGGCCACCGGGGTGATGTTATGGCAGCAATGGTGGTACTGCTCCCCACAGGTGGAGCGGTGTCCCGGGGCACAGTTGGTGCTTGTGAATGTCTATGCAGCTGAAATAACAGAGACCACTTCAAGGGTGCAGTTCAAGTTCTTTACTCACACTTCTTGTCACAGCGCTGTAGGGACCCTTGGACTGCTGGGACCACTGTCAGGGACCTCCGCCGTTTCTGGGTGATTCTGAGAGTAAAAGCCGGTACCCTTCTCTTAGTGTCTCTTTCTTCTGCTGTCTTCCTTAGCCTTGCCTTTGATAGGATAAAACTGGCTTGGCCTCCACTACAGCCTCCAGGCTGGGGGGTCACCTGTCGGCTGCTTACCCCTTTTCTGGAAGTTCTGCTATGGGTTCTGGCCCTGGGAGTCTACAACGTTCCCTGGGCCTCGGTTTTTACTGTTTGGAGATGATCTTTGCACTCCTCCAGTCTCTAGGGACCGTCCCCTGTCGCAGCTTGATCCCTCCACCGATGTTATTGTGGAACAGGCCACCGTAGCTCTAAACTGCCCCGACAGCTATACAGACTACCCGTGGCCCTGCGACTCCTTCTGTCTTCTACGTGGTGTCACCTGGACCTCTGGGTCCCAGGATCTTCACCAGGAAGCGTCTCCTTCTGTTTCTCTGCTCCTGACTGACTTGGAGCTTTCTTTCTTTCTTTCTTTCTTTCTTTCTTTCTTTCTTTCTTTCCTCCTCCTTGCCTGCCTCCTTTCTCTCGTTCTTCTTCTCCAACTACATGCTCGCTCCTCACTCTCTCACTCCCTGAGGTAGACTAACTAAACTTGACCTTCCTATCTGTGTCTGCTCTCAGATGGCTCCTCCTACCTCCCCAGTTGCTAAGCTGTACCCTATAGGAGCAGGGATGGGTCTTACGGCCCCTCCCAGCATGCAGCATGGGGGGGTAACTGCCACTTTCCCTGGTCCCAGTATGTACCTAACAATGGGTGTAGTGTGGATTTACCAGGGGACCGGAGTTCACTCTCTTCCTCTCCCAGAATGGGGCATCACACCGCTGGATGGGGTGCAATGACCTGTGGTGACGGAAGCCTCAGGGGCGCCACATCAGTATTCTTGGACTGAGTGAGTACGCAGAAAAATCCCTTTTCCTCCTCAATGGCACCCTTTCACTACCATCATCAGGCCCCAGGGCAAACCCCCTACCCACGGAGGGGTTAAACACCTTGCTGCCATACCACCGCCACTGGGCACTCCTAACAGCAGCGGTGGTATTCCACTTTACCACACACCGTGGGTGGGGTAACGAACTTCTAATCCCCCTGTACATATCCCCCCTTTTTATTTTGAGTGTCCGCACGACCCCTCCTCGGGTCCGGAGACCCCTTGAGCCACCGCGGTTCCGGATCCCAGTGGCTTGGCTCCTGACACGGGGGCGGTACACTCATCACAAGCCTTCGATATCAAAGCTGGTAGAGTGGAGGACTGTAGGGGGAGCACAGACATGCTTAGGTCACTGGTTTGATTCTGGTTGAAAGGACGTTTTATTACTTATTATTAAAATTCTATAATTATCTCCAGAATTATGCAGCCACATTACTGACGAGGCCACAATATTAATTTTCCTATCCGATCGCTCCTCTCCACCTGCTCTTCTGATGTGTACCTTCTATTAGGGTAATTACGGCTTTTCTCTAACTACAGGTCACTGGCAGATACAGCGGAGTATCCAGACACAAAGTCTCCTCTTCCTCCTCCTCCTCTTCACTTCTTTCTTCTTCTCCTCCTTCTCTTCCTCCTCCTCCTCCTCTTCTTTCTCCTCTTCTTTCTCCTCTTCTCTTCTTTCTTCTTCTCCTCCTCCTCCTCCTCTTCTCTTCTTTCTCCTCTATCTCCTCCTCCTCATCCTCCTCTTCTCTTCTTTCTTCTTCTCCTCCTCCTCTTCCTCCTCCTCCTCTTCCTCCTCCTCTTCTCTTCTTTCTTCTTCTCCTCCTCCTCCTCTTCCTCCTCCTCCTCTTCCTCCTCCTCTTCCTCCTCCTCCTCTTCTTTCTCCTCTTCTTTCTCCTTTTCTCTTCTTTCTTCTTCTCCTCCTCCTCCTCCTCTTGTCTCTCCTCTATCTCCTCCTCCTCCTCCTCATCCTCCTCTTCTCTTCTTTCTTCTCCTCCTCCTCCTCTTCCTCCTCCTCTTACTCTTCCTCTTCCTCCTCCTCCTCCTCTTCCTCTTCCTCCTCCTCTTCTCTTCTTTCTCCTCCTCTTCCTCATTCTCTTCTTCCTCCTCTTCTCTTCTTTCTCCTCTTCTTTCTTCTTCTCCTCTTCCTCCTCCTCTTCCTCCTCTTCCTCTTCTTTCTCCTTTTCTCTTCTTTCTTCTCCTCCTCCTCTTCTCTCTCCTCTATCTCCTCCTCCTCATCCTCCTCTTCTCTTCTTTCTTCTCCTCCTCCTCCTCATCCTCCTCCTCTTCCTCCTCTTCTCTTCTTTCTCCTCCTCCTCCTCCTCTTCCTCCTCCTCTTCCGCCTCCTCTTCTCTTCTTTCTCCTCTTCTCTTCTTTCTTCTTCTCCTCCTCCTCTTCCTCCTCTTCTTTCTCCTCTTCTTTCTCCTTTTCCTCCTCCTCCTCTTCTTCTCTCTCCTCTATCTCCTCCTCCTCATCCTCCTCTTCTCTTCTTTCTTCTTCTCCTCTTCCTCGTCCTCTTCCTCCTCCTCTTCCTCTTCTTCCTCTTCTTCCTCCTCCTCTTCTTCCTCCTCCTCCTCCTCTTCTCTTCTTTCTCCTCCTCCTCCTCTTCCTCATCCTCTTCCTCTTCTCTTCTTTCTCCTTCTCCTCCGCCTCCTCTTCTCTTCTTTCTCCTCTTCCTCCACCTCCTCATCCTTCTTCTCCGATCTCCTTCCTTCCTCCTTCTTTGCTTTCTCCAAAAATTACATTTATGCTTTCATCTCTTTGTCCTCGATTCATTATTGCACTTTTTTGTCTACGTGTTTTGTGCTTTTCATCTGTTTCTTATTGATCCTTTTATTTTATGAATTCTATTTACTCTGTGTTTTCCTGTTTTTGTTTTTTCTTTTCACCATCGTGGACAGAGTTTTCAGATGCTTTTTGCCGAGTCATTGTGCAGAGGTAAGTGGAGGTATTACATTCAGAATTGTGCAGCCGTTGTGCTAGAGGAGAATTCCTATGGGAAGACACTCAGTACTTCACAATACAGGTAAACAGGATGGATAGAAATCACCCAGAAGATAATAAGATGATGATTTTCTTAAGTATTTTTAGCACCAAAGTGTTTGCTTCATTGGCTAATGGGTTAAAAAAGCTCTGAAATGCTTGTCCCCCCCCCAAAAAACAATTTTCCCGATTCCAAAACATCTTACACAAGGAAAGTTTCCTTCTCCTTGAAAAACTCAGGAAAAAGACGCAGTGTGAACAAACCCTTAGGGTAAGTTCACACAGTGCGTTTTTCGCGGCGTTTTTGCGCAGTTTTCGGGTGCGTTTTTCTCAGAAAACTGCATGACTTTGCTTCCCCAGCAAAGTCTATGTATATACAGCTAGCCCTAACTCCATTATTACCCAGTGAGCCACCCGGCATCAGGGCAGCTGGAAGAGTTGGATACAGCGCCAGAAGATGGCGCTTCTATGAAAGCGCCATTTTCTGGGGTGGCTGCAGACTGCAATTCGCAGTGGGGGTGCCCAGAAAGCATGGGCACTCTGCACTGCGGATTCCAATCCCCAGCTGCCTAGTTGTACCCGGCTGGACTCAAAAATTGGGCGAAGCCTATGTCATTTTTTTTTTAAAATTATTTCATGAAATTCATGAAATAATTAAAAAAAAAAAGGGCTTCCCTATATTTTTGGTTCCCAGCCGGGTACAAATAGGCAGCTGGGGGTTGGGGGCAGCCCGTACCTGCCTGCTGTACCCGGCTAGCATACAAAAATATGGCGAAGCCCACGTCATTTTTTTTGTTTGGGGGGGGCAAAGAAATCCTGCATACAGTCCTGGAAGGAGGATGCTGAGCCTTGTAGTTCGACAGCTGCTGTCTGCTCTCCTGCATACACTATTGGATGGAGGATGCTGAGCCTTGTAGTTCGACAGCTGCTGTCTGCTCTCCTGCATACACTATTGGATGGAGGATGCTGAGCCTTGTAGTTCGACACCTGCTGTCTGCTCTCCTGCATACACTATTGGATGGAGGATGCTGAGCCTTGTAGGTCTGCTCCCCCTGACTCTCCCTCCAGCAAACAGTCCTGGATGGAGCATGCTGCGCCTTGTAGTTCTGCAGCTGCTGTCTGCTCTCCTGCATACACTATTGGATGGAGTATGCTGAGCCTTGTAGTTCTGCAGCTGTCTGCTCTTCTGCATACACTAGTGGAGAATGAAGAACACATTGAAGAAGGAAATTACATCAGACCTTTTTTTTTGTTCACTGATAAAAAACGCATAAAGATGCAGTGAGCAAAAACGCAGCAAAACGCAGCAAAAAAAGTTTTTTTTGACGTGGGTGCGTTTTTGTGTGGTTTTTGCCGCAAAAAACACACAAAAACGCAGCGTCAAAAAAACGCAGTGTGTGAACCTAGCCTTAGATTTATATTTTTTTGGTAGTGATAAAACATCAGGTTTTTCAGGTAAAACCTCTTCAGGAAAAGCTCCTGTTTTGGAATTTCTTAGAGTTTTTTTGCTGCAGCATTTGGGGAAGTTTCCTTTCGGTGCTGCTTGTAATAATAACGTGGGGTTTTTTCTTAGACGTATGTTTCAATATTTTTTCCAGAAACAATCTCCTACTATGACCAGGAGACTGGATTCCTCTAGAAATGAATAGGGAGAGTTTTCTAATTGTGTTCACAGCAGAGGAAAAGGAGAAATTCTTCCCCGGGAGCTGAAGCCGGTGACGAGCAGAGGACATTGTCCACATCCTCCGAGGCTCCGCACTGACTGCTGCTTTATGTGAAGAAATAAAATAGCTTCTGCGTTGGCCGGGAATCAAACCCGGGTCAACTGCTTGGAAGGCAGCTATGCTCACCACTATACCACCAACGCTGCACACATGAGTACCTGCCCGTCTCTGCTGGGCCAGATCTCTCCTTCTAGGACGATGCACCGCAGGATGTCAATCACGTGCCGAGGGCATGAGAGCGGCGCTCGCTGTGTACAGCAGGGACTGTCTGCAGCCGCCCGGTGTCTGGGAGAGAGCGGCTGCAGGGAGGAAATTTCTCTTCCTTTTCTATTTTTCCATTCAGTTGTTACATATTATTGATGGAGCCATGACATTTCTGTGCAGACTGAATATTTCCTGCGCTGACTCTGATTTCTCCAGATTTCTGCCCTTCCCCCGGTGACTGGATATCGGCCTCAGGGCAGATCCTCAGTGATGACTAGATCTTGTCTCATCAGAGCTCGGAGGTGTCACAATTCCTGGGTTTTGTCCCTTTTTGAGGATTGACCTCAGGTTCTCAATGGGGCAGAGATCTGGGGAGTTTCCTGCCGTGGACCCAAAATGTGATTGTTTTGTTCCCCGAGACACTGAGTTCTCACTTTTACCTTGTGACCCGGTCTCCATCATGGGGGAAAAGCATCATCTCCACATTGTCCTGGAAAATGGGAGGTTCTAGGAGGAGATCGAATGCTTAGATCCAATTCTTTATTCATGGCCGTGTTCTTAACCAAAATTGAAGGGGCTTCATCAGAGAAAATAACTGCAGGAGGTACCGGAACCAAACTACAGAGGAGCTGAAGCCTCAGCCGGACACAGGCTCCTCAGAAGACCTTTCAATATGGCAAAAGAAATCAACAAAGATGAAGAAACAATGGACGATCTCCAGGAGGAGCCAAGTCCCAGATGTCACCAGAGGAAAGTATCACACGGGTGCGGAGCAGTATCTCATGTAGAGGATCGATGTCTCCTTTCAGCGCATTGTGGAGTCGGTGACTGTAATTTAACCCCCACACCTCAGTGTAGAGATCGATGTGTCTGCAGATGACGAGTGAGTGACCCCGTGTCATGGTGCTTATCTCACCTGTAGTCGTGGCTGTGTGGTTAAGGCGATGGGCTTGCCATCTATTGGGGTCTATGAGAAACTTTTGTTGTACAATGATGTAAGCTGTGGTGTCTTGTAGTCTCCACTTGGAGAGGAGCTTTCTTGGGTTCTTCTTCCTCGGGATCATTACCATAAAGACTCATCAGGAGAATCGGGATCTTCCATGGACCTGGACGAGCTCTGATTGTATGAACCTCCCTCATCGGTGATGACTGTAATGTACTGATATAACACAATGGGCATTCGCTGTATCCTGCATTATAGGAGTTGTTCTCCGGGATTATGGGTCACATGACCCTGTACAGCTTTATAATATATTATATATGTGCGATATTTACTGGTCAGTAAGATTCTGACAGTAACAATAATAAGATAATGGGCGAAATAAAAGGAATCATCTTCCCATACCGGGAGTCGAACCCGGGCCGCCTGGGTGAAAACCAGGAATCCTGACCGCTAGACCATATGGGAGACCTGAGCAGCCCCAGCATTAGTAATAAGACAATGGAGAGACACCGAGGAGGAGGAACAGAGGGAGAAAAGAAGAAAGGAAGGAGAGAAGAAGGGAAAGACACCGAGCAGGAGGAACAGAGGGAGAAAAGAAGAAAGGAAGGAGAGAAATAGGTAAAGACACCAAGGTGGAGGAACACAGGGAGAAAGGAAGAAAGGAAGGAGAGAAAAAGGTAAAGACACCGAGCAGGAGGAACACAGGGAGAAAAGAAGAAAGGAAGGAGAGAAAAAGGTAAAGACACCGAGCAGGAGGAACACAGGGAGAAAAGAAGAAAGGAAGCAGAGAAAAAGGTAAAGACACCGAGCAGGAGGAACAGAGGGAGAAAAGAAGAAAGGAAGGAGAGAAAAAGGTAAAGACACCGAGCAGGAGGAACACAGGGAGAAAAGAAGAAAGGAAGGAGAGAAAAAGGTAAAGACACCGAGCAGGAGGAACAGAGGGAGAAAAGAAGAAAGGAGGGGGAAAAAGGGAAAGACACTGAGCAGGAGGAACAGAGGGAGAAAAGAAGAAAGGAAGGAGGGAAAAAGGGAAAGACACTGAGCAGAATGAACAGAGGGAGAAAAGAAGAAAGGAAGGAGGGAAAAAGGAAAAGACACTGAGCAGGAGCAACAAAGGGATAAAGGAAGAAAGGAAGGAGGAAAAAGGGAAAGACACCGAGCAGGAGGAACAGAGGGATAAAGGAAGTAAAGGAGGGAAAAAATAGGTAAAAGGGAAAGACACCGAGCATGATGTACAGAGAGATAAAAGAAGAAAGAAAGGAGGGGAAAAGATGGAATAAGCGGATAAAGGAAAAATAATGTTTATTACTTTACAGGAGTGTGGTTCTTTCTTCTCCCTCCTTCGGTCCATGTGCGGCAGTGACGGCTCCTGTGGATCTAGAAGGCCTCATGTCCTGTGAGATTTGTGTGTGAGGCGTCAGGAAGGTCACATCACATATTGCATCAGTTATATTACAGGGTTTATTCCTATTACATAGTTACTTATTCTTTCTTGTTTCACTCCGGACAGCAGAGATCAACCATCCAGGGGAATTAGCTCAGATGGTAGAGCGCTCGCTTAGCATGCGAGAGGTAGCGGGATCGATGCCCGCATTCTCCAAAAATCCTTTTTTATTTTTTTTTCATTTGTTAATGTTGGGACTATTATCTCGTTTCTCCTGACCTGACCCAGTACCTCCCTATTACAGTATGAGGTGACCCAGTACCTCCCTATTACAGTATGAGTTGACCCGGTTCCTCCCTATTACAGTAGGAGGTGACCTCATACCTCCCTATTACAGTAGGAGGTGACCCGGTACCTCCCTATTACAGTATAAGGTGAACCGGTACCTCCCTATTACAGTATGAGGTGACCCGGTACCTCCCTATTACAGTATGAGGTGACCCGGTACCTCCCTATTACAGTATGAGGTGACCCGGTACCTCCCTATTACAGTATGAGGTGACCCAGTACCTCCCTATTACAGTATGAGGTGACCCAGTACCTCCCTATTACAGTATGAGTTGACTCGGTACCTCCCTATTACAGTATGAGGTGTCTTTCCTCCTTTGGGCACATTGTGGAGTTGAGCGCTGAGTCGGTGACATTGATGTTCCCCTCCCCCCTCAGAATAGGGTAAATTGTGTAGATAATGAGCTGGTGACTCCACAGTCTGCGCTCACAGCAGTAGTCGTGGCCGAGTGGTTAAGGCGATGGACTAGAAATCCATTGGGGTCTCCCCGCGCAGGTTCAAATCCTGCCGACTACGTTAGTTTTTTTTTTTTTTCTGCAAAAATCTCATTTAGTCTGAGAGTTAGAGGCCAGTCTCCCGTTAGTGTGATTGTGTGCGCTCCGCCTTTTAAAGGGGCAGTATGCCTATTCCAGAAGTGCCTCCAACCTATGACTGAGAAGCACGGGGTACTTACTTAAAGAAGTTGTCCAGTTACCAAAACTGTTTTTTTTTTTTTTGATAAATCTTGCTATTATGTGCATCTAAACACATCTATGACGTTATTTTACCAATATTATCTTTTATCATGGTCTAGCATAACATCTTCATTTCTGGCTCCAGCTCTGATGGAGTTAATCTCTCTCTTAACTTCCTGTGTTCAGTTACTACAACTTCCATAATCCTTTGCAGTAACTAGCAATCTATCTCCCAACCCATTCTGACTGTTCCCTCCCCTCAGATCTCCACCACAACAGTTCCCTCCCCTCCTTCCTGTGTGGAAGTCCCATAGTGGAGACAGTGACAGTGACCCCCCAACTCCCCATAACCCTGATCCCCTCCCACCACACTTACTGTATTTCTCTTGCTTTGGCAACACTAATTGTATTTTAGTCCTGCCAATAAAGCATATTTGAATTTGAATTTGAATTTGAATTTGACATGCTCTGCTCTGACACATAGTGTGCTGCATGTCACTGTCTCCACTGTGGGACTTGTTGTGCAGGTGAGAGTGTATACAGTTGGTAGTATGGAGCAGAAATCACAGAGTGGAGACAGTGACATGTATCATCCGGTCACCTGCACTACAAGTCCCAGAGTGGAGACAGTGACATGCTCTGCTCTGACACATAGTGTGCAGCATGTCACTAGCTGTCTCCACTGTGGGACTTGTAGTGCAGGTGACCGGATGATACATAGCAGATTGGTCCCATGCAGCGTCCGGTCACCTGTGTTGCTGGGAGGAGCAGAAGATCACACTGCCGACACCGCCCGTTCTCCTGACAGCTGAGCACAGCGGGCGGGTGGACAGTGTGATCACATACTTGCGTGACAGGGGGGATTTCAGTGGAGGAAACCCCCCCTGTACTCCAGACTGGAGCCCGTACCTCCCACAGCTGAATGCTGGTATGCGCGCGCTCTGCCTTCACCGCTCCACAGTAAAGTTCTCCGGCTCCTCCCCTCGATGCTGTGCTGTGATGTGCGGTAGTCACCGCCCACAGCCCTGTCAGTCACTGTGAGTGGCGCCGGCATCCTGTGACGTACCCGTCTTGTTTGAGAGCCCGGAAATGCCGGGACGTCAGAGGATGCTGGCGGCCACAGCTCCAGGGGGTCATGTGACTGGTACTGAGCGTGCAGGATAGCGCCGCTCAGTGCCAGAAATGGAAATAGAGGCTATTGAAGAAGATGCAGACAATGGTAAGTGAAAATCAATGGGGGAAAAAAAAAAATGGGTGGACCACCCCTTTAAGCCATGCTCCCACCTAGGGAGATGCCGGAGCAATGTGTATTTTCAGCTTGGCTATAAGTTTGCTAGCTATCAGGTACACATTATCCAGTACTTGTCTTGTGTATCCGAACCTGTGTTCCTGAAACCAGAACCTGTAAAGTGTACCTGTTCCTGTATTCTTGCACCATCCATCCTGTCTGTGCCAGCCAGTCAGTGTGTATCATATGTCCTGTCTCTTCCTGCCAATCCATCAGATACCAAGTCCAAAGCTGCATTAATGACCCCTGATACAGCTGCCACGATGCCATGGACTACTCTGTAGTGGTACCTGGTGGCTACCTGTACCACAAGCCTAACCTCACCATCAGAGAATTTAGTGAAGAACCAGTTGGTCACTTAGTCATGACCCTTTAGGGTAAGCCCGACCCCATGGATCCACACCCACTAGTGAGACAGTTTGCTCAGGCCATGGAACCCACTGACCCCAACTCCCCTACGCTTCCCGCGTTGTACCAGGAAATGATCCACCAACAGGATCAGATCCTGACCTATCTGTGGTCCGTGAACATTCGCTTAAACACTCGGGCACCGGCTGTTTTCTCTGCATCCGTTTAGTCCTATACCTAATTTAGAACCCCGTTTACATGCTCCACTGCGGTTCAATGTCGACCGTAAACAATGTCGAGGGTTCATTAATCAGTGCATGCTGCAGTTTGAACTACTGGCTTATCAATTTCCATTGGACCAGGCCAGAGTGGTATTTATTATGTCCTACCTGGGAGGAGAAGCTCAATCCCTTATGAGAGAGAGGGGATGTCATAATCTCAAAACTGCAAAATTTTCTAGGAGGTTTTCCGCAAAGTTTTCGACAAGCCAGGCCGAATTGTAGCGCCCTTGACTACATCAGGGTGCTACAGGGAACTGCATCCTGCTCCCAATGGTGCAGGGCCTACCCCCCATGGTTCCAGGTTCCCATCAACAGTGTCACTAACATCCACACTACAAATCCCAACCACACCTCACACCAGGGCTGGACAGACACACCAGTTGGTTGGTCAGGTTGGAGCATGGCCACCCACCTTGGGGTCAGATAGACTGGTGGGAGGGGACAAGTGGACTTTAGAGTCAGTTCTCAAAGGGAGAGGAAGTGAAGTGTTAACCCTCAGAGAGTGAGGAGCTGGGGAGTTGGAGCTCCCAGGGAGGCGACAGGTTGCGTCGCAGATGGTGGTCCGGGACTACAGGAGTCGGGGACCGGTATTAGGAACACTGGACAGGAGTGTAACAGACACAGTCTAGAAGGACTGTTGGCACCAGAAAGCTCAGCCACCAAACCAGTACCGAGCACGGCAGGGTACAGGACCCTAGATCAGGGAAGAGCTTCAGGCGCCTTGATAAGTATCCTGTGGAGGATAGTCTCTTTATGAACTTTCCCCAAGAGCTCAGAGATTGAAGGCATCAGCACAATGCGGGGGATGGGGTTCTCTAAATACACAAACCATTAAAATCCCAAGTGCCGGCCATCAAGAGTGTGCCGCCCCTGTGGAAGCAGCCGAGCTGCTTGGATCCAGGTTCGCTGTGGCTCGAGGGCCTCCAGACCCGGTGCCATGGTGCTTATCTCACTTGTATTTGTGGCTGTGTGGTTAAGGCGATGGGCTTGGCACCCATTGGGGTCTATGAGAAAGTTTTGTTGTACAATGATGTAAGCTGTAGTGTCTTGTAGACTCCACTTGGAGAGGAGATTTCTTGGGTTCTTCTTCCTAGGGATCATTACCATAAAGACTCATCAGGAGAATCGGGATCTTCCATAGATCTGGACGAGCTCTGATTGTATGAACCTCCCTCATCGGTGATTACTGTAATGTACTGATGTAACACAATGGGCATTCGCTGTATCCTGCATTATAGGAGTTGTTGTCCGGCGTTATGGGTCACATGACCCTGTACAGCTTTGTAATATATTATATATCTTTGATATTTACTGGTCAGTAAGATTCTGACATTAACAATAATAAGATAACGGCCGAAATAAAAGGAAATCATCTTCCCATACCGAAAACCAGGAATCCTAACCGCTAATGGGAGAACTGAGTAGCCCCAGCATTAGTAATAAGACAATGGAGAGACACCGAGGAGGAGGAACAGCGGGAGAAAAGAAGAAAGGAAGGAGAGAAAAAGGGAAAGACACCGAGCAGGAGGAACAGAGGGAGAAAAGAAGAAAAAAAAAGGAGGAAAAAGGGAAACACACCGAGCAGCAGGAACTGAGGGAGAAAAGAAGAAAGGAAGGAGGAAAGAAAGGAAAGACACTGAGCAGGAGGAACAGAGGGAGAAAAGAAGAAAAGAAGGAGGAAAAAGGGAAACACACCGAGCAGGAGGAACAGAGGGAGAAAAGAAGAAAGGAAGGAGGAAAAAAAGGAAAGACACCGAGCAGGAGGAACAGAGGGAGAAAAGAAGAAAAGAAGGAGGAAAAAGGGAAACACACCGAGCAGGAGGAACAGAGGGAGAAAAGAAGAAAGGAAGGAGGAAAGAAAGGAAAGACACTGAGCAGGAGGAACAGAGGGAGAAAAGAAGAAAAGAAGGAGAGAAAAAAGGGAAAGACACCGAGCAAGAGGAACAGAGGGAGAAAAGAAGAAAGGAAGGAGAGAAAAAAGGGAAAGACACTGAGCAGGATGAACAGAGGGAGAAAAGAAGAAAGGAAGGAGAGAAAAAAGGGAAAGACACTGAGCAGGAGGAACAGAGGGAGAAAAGAAGAAAGGAAGGAGAGAAAAAAGAGAAAGACACCGAGCAGGATGAACAGAGGGAGAAAAGAAGAAAGGAAGGAGAGAAAAAAGGGAAAGACACTGAGCAGGAGGAACAGAGGGAGAAAAGAAGAAAGGAAGGAGAGAAAAAAGGGAAAGACACCGAGCAAGAGGAACAGAGGGAGAAAAGAAGAAAGGAGGGAGAGAAAAAAGGGAAAGACACCGAGCAAGAGGAACAGAGGGAGAAAAGAAGAAAGGAAGGAGAGAAAAAAGGGAAAGACACTGAGCAGGAGGAACACAGGGAGAAAAGAAGAAAAGAAGGAGGAAAAAAGGGAAAAACACCGAGCAGGAGGAAGAGAGGGAGAAAAGTAGAAAGGAAGGAGGGAAAAAGAGAAAGAAACCGAGCTGGATGAACAGAGGAAGAAAAGAAGAAAAGAAGGTAGGAAAAAGGGAAAGACACCAAGCAGGAGGAACAGAGGGAGAAAAGAAGAAAGGAGGAGGAAAAAGGGAAAAACACCGAGCAGGAGGAGCAGAGGGAGAAAAGAAGAAAGGAGAAGGAAAAAGGGAAAGACACCGAGCAGGAGGAACAGAGGGAGAAAAGAAGAAAGGAAGGAGGGAAAAAGGGAAAGACACCGAGCAGGAGGAACAGAGAGAAAAAAGAAGAAAAAAAGGTTGAAAAAGGGAAAGACACCGAGCAGGATGAACAGAGGGAGAAAAGAAGAAAGGAGGAGGAAAAAGCGAAAGATACCGAGCAGGAGGAACAGAGGGAGAAAAGAAGAAAGGAAGGAGGGAAAATGGGAAAGACACCGAGCAGGAGGAGCAGAGGGAGAAAAGAAGAAAGGAAGGGGGGAAAAAGGGAAAGACACCGGGCATGAGGAACAGAGGGAGAAAAGAAGAAAGGAAGGAGGGAAAAAAGGAAAGACACCGAGCAGGATGTACAGAGTGATAAAGGAAGAAAAGGAGGGAAAATATAGGTAAAAGGGAAAGACACCACGCAAGATGTACAGAGGGATAAAAGAAGAAAGAAAGGAGGGGAAAAGATGGAATAAGTGGATAAAGGAAAAAATGTTTATTACTTTACAGGAGTCTGGTTCTTTCCTCTCCCCCCTTCGGTCCATGTGCGGCAGTGACAGCTCCTGTGGATCTAGAAGGTCTCATGTCCTGTAGGATTTGTGTGTGAGGCGTCAGGAAGGTCACATCACATATTGCATCAGTTATATTACAGGGTTTATTCCTATTACATAGTTACTTATTCTTTCTTGTTTCACTCCGGACAGCAGAGATCCCCATCCAGGGGAATTAGCTCAGATGGTAGAGCGCTCGCTTAGCATGCGAGAGGTAGCGGGATCGATGCCCGCATTCTCCAAAAATCCTTTTTTTATTTTTTTTTCATTTGTTAATGTTGGGACTATTATCTCGTTTCTCCTGACCTGACCCAGTACCTCCCTATTACAGTATGAGGTGACCCAGTACCTCCCTATTACAGTATGAGGTGACCCAGTACCTCCCTATTACAGTATGAGGTGACCCGGTACCTCCCTATTACAGTATGAGGTGTCTTTCCTCCTTTGGGCACATTGTGGAGTTGAGCGCTGAGTCAGTGACACTAATGTTCCCCTCCCCCCTCAGAATAGTGTAAATTGTGTTTTTTTCTGCAAAAATCTCATTTAGTCTGAGAGTTAGAGGCCAGTCTCCCGTTAGTGTGCTTGTGCGCTCTCCGCCTTTTAAAGGGGCAGTATGCCTATTCCAGAAGTGCCTCCAACCTATGACTGAGAAGCACTGGGTACTTACTTAAGCCATGCTCCCACCTAGGGAGATGCCTGAGCAATGTGTATTTTCAGCTTGGCTATAAGTTTGCTAGCTGTCAGGTCCCCATTATCCAGTACTTCTCTTGTATATCCAAACCTGTGTTCCTGAAACCAGAACCTGTAAAATGTACCTGTTCCTGTATTCTTGCACCATCCGTCCTGTCTGTGCCAGCCATTCAGTGTGTATCATATGTCCTGTCTGTTCCTGCCATCCATCAGATACCAAGTCCAAAGCTGCATTAATGACCCCTGATACTGTCGCGGGCGGAAGAGGGGACGCTGCGCTTTCCCACTCCTCGGGTCCGGCCGCTGCTGCTGCTGCGGCTGCCGCTGCTGCTCGGTGGTGGCTCGAGCGGTGGGCCGGATCCCGGGGACTCGAGCGGCGCTCCTCGCCCGTGAGTGAAAAGGGGATTTTGATGGTGGGGGTTTTGATTATTGTCCGTGATGCCACCCACAGTTGTGGTGATATTGGTGACACCACCGCTGCTCTAGATGGGGATCCCGGGAGCAGTGACAGGGAGCAGCTTTGTTGTTAGTTCTCCCCTCCGTGGGTAGGGGGTTGGTTGTCCCGGGGCCCGATGATGGGGGTACTGGTGGATGGCAGGCAGGTTACGGGGCCTGGTGAGGTGCAGGGTCGTGGGGGCAGCGCTGTGCCGCACGGCACGGTAGTACTCACTCAGCCAATGATGAGGACACAGTTCTCGGTAAAACACACGGCTGGATGGACGGGTCCCACAGACGGCTGCGGTGTTGTTTCTCCCGGCAGGTTGATGGTGACTGCCTTTCCCTGCACCTATGTACGGTAGATGGTTCCAATGGGTTCCCACCGGTAACCCGCTCCTATGGTTGGATATGGGCTGGAGGAGCCCCTTTTGCCCGCAGGCTCTGGCCCTGGGAAACGGTTGCCTTGGCGGTGGCAGTGTCTCCCTCTCTTGGTTGGACTGTTGCCTTCTGTCGGCACTTGGCTGTTGGGAAACCCAGGAGGTTCCCATCACTAATGAATTCGGCAAATTCACGGCGACTCCTAGCCTTGCTGGGGTCCGTAAGCCCATGCCAGATGGTGCTGGCTTCTCTTTGCGTACCGGTCCGGTACCGCCGGGCCACCGCCCGTCCACGGTTCTTACGGTAGACTCAGATAGGCCACTCCTGCAGACGGTCACCACCGTCTGCCAACCTTGCTGTTCCGTCCGGGCCACACACCCGGACCAACTTCAGTCTGCTCACTTGCCACTTTCCTTCCTCTCACTTTCCACTCTAAAACTCAACTCTAACTGAACTAACTGTTTTTTTTTCCGCCTCCAGGACTGTGAACTCCTCGGTGGGCGGGGTCAACCGCCTGGCCCACCCCCTGGTGTGGACATCAGCCCCTGGAGGAAGGCAACAAGGGTTTTGTGTTTGACTTTTGTGTACCTGCTGGGAGAGTGGGGTGTGAGGGTGTTGTGCTCTGTGGCCCCTGGCTTGTCCAGGGCGCCACATTCTACCTTAGTTAAATGCAGACCGTCCGCGGGCTGCCCGTCCATCACCAGTTTTATTTTCACAATTGAAAAATAGAAAAACGGTAAAACAGAATACATTTATAATAACATCTTCCCACATCGGGAGGTACTCTTACTTAAACGTTACTAACGGTTACGGCTTCCGCTCTCTCCCAGCCAAGCAACCTGGCCCTGATGCTGCCCCTAAGCAACAGGCAGCACCCCTTGACCCCAGTCCAGCACAAGTTGCCCGAGCGGGTTCTGTCCTTTTCAGGGGACCCACGTCCATGGGGAACCCCTGAAACCCCCAAAGGATCGCCACCGGTTCCGGTGGTGGCTGGGCCCCAGCCTGCTCCACTGCGGGCCCTTCCTCCAATCTGCCTCTCCGGAGGCGGTAACGGTGAAAGCCTTAAAACATTTTTATTTACATGCCACAAGTTTGTGGTTGCCCTGCTAGTTCCCGGGCCTGTTCGTAGTAGTTTCTACGCATAATTTGAAAAGGGGGTCCCAACGGGGACCAGTTGCCGGCAACGACCGGTTCAAATCAAGCTGACAATCAAGGCTTCAATCAGGTGACGCTCAGTTGATTATTCTTATCATTCTCTCAAACGGTACTCTGGTTATCCCAACGGGGGACAACTTGCAGCGGAGGACCGCCGGCTTCACTGCTCGCTTTCATCATCCTTCGCCGGCCCTGGGTGGAAGAACACAGGCACCAGCCCCTCCAGTGCATAGCAGGCACGACGAGGAAGGGCCGCCCGGTATCCGTTATTTCCTCTCCGGGGAATGTAAGTGGCCTCCGTGCCATCCAGGGCGATGACTCCTTCATCCTCCTCTGAAACAGGCTTTGTGTCAGGTCCGGAGTCACTATCGTCTGACCCTACGCCAGGCGGGTTGCCGCCAGCTGCCGCAGTCTCCGGGCTCGCCACTCTTCCAGCTACTGTTACGAGGGGATGTACGTCAGACGGACCAGCATCAGCAGGGTGCATGGGCGGGAAAGATGGGGGCAACATGGGGGCCAGGGGTAGACCGGGTCCCTCAGCCACAGTGGCCGGTCCCTCGGGGACACAGGGGCGTGGGTCACTCACCAGCTCCTCCATCATTGCTTCTATCCCGTACACCCGGGCGACCGCAGCTACCACTTCCACCTCTGCGGTCCACTATTCCATCAGTATGCATATTTGACGTCGGTAGCATCGGCAGATCCCTGCCGTTCGGGCCCTCAGCCACGCCGCTGTTCTGGGCACCGGCTCGGTAGCCTCCGCATAGCTGGGTGGGGCAGACATCCTTTGTAGGGCTCAGCAGATTGCGGGGTCCCGGTGTCCCTGCTTCCACAGCTGCAGTTCACATTCAACCAGCCGCCATTTCGTCCCCCTTAGTCTCTTTCCGGCTCCTCCTCTACAGGGGCGGTATTTTGGCCTTCGCGCCTCCACTACTCGAGGAGACGCTCGAGCGGGAATTCTTCGCGCCCAAGATGGCGGCTTCACAAATTTTCCGGCCGGACACCTCCGGCGGTAACAAGGCGCACCTCTACCAGACGGCAGAGCGGTAAGATCCTGTTCGTGATGCCAAGTTGTCGCGGGCGGAGGAGGGGACGCTGCGCTCTCCCACTGCTCGGGTCCGGCCGCTGCTGCTGCTGCGGCTGCCGCTGCTGCTCGGTGGTGGCTCGAGCGGTGGGCCGGATCCCGGGGACTCGAGCGGCGCTCCTCGCCCATGAGTGAAAAGGGGATTTTGATGGTGGGGGTTTTGATTATTGCCCGTGATGCCACCCACGGTTGTGGTGATATTGGTGACACCACCGCTGCTCTAGACGTGGATCCCGGGAGCGGTGACCGGGAGCAGCTTTGTTGTTAGTTCTCCCCTCCGTGGGTAGGAGGTTGGTTGTCCCGGGGCCCGGTGATGGGGGTAGGGGTGGATGGCAGGCAGGTTACGGGGCCTGGTGAGGTGCAGGGTCGCGGGGGCAGCGCTGTGCCGCACGGCACGGTAGTGCTCACTCAGCCAATGATGAGGACACAGTTCTCGGTAAAACACACGGCTGGATGGACGGGTCCCACAGACGGCTGCGGTGTTGTTTCTCCCGGCAGGTTGATGGTGACTGCCTTTCCCTGCACCTATGTACGGTAGATGGTTCCAATGCGTTCCCACCGGTAACCCACTCCCCAGCTTGGATATGGGCTGGAGGAGCCCCTTTTGCCCGCAGGCTCTGGCCCTGGGAAACGGTTGCCTTGGCGGTGGCGGTGTCTCCCTCTCTTGGTTGGACTGTTGCCTTCTGTCGGGACTTGGCTGTTGGGAAACCCAGGAGGTTCCCATCACTAACGAATTCGGCAAATTCACGGCGACTCCTAGTCTTGCCGGGGTCCGTAAGCCCCTGCCAGATGGAGCTGGCTTCTCTTTGCGTACCGGTCCGGTACCGCCGGGCCACCGCCCGTCCACGGTCCTTACGGTAGACTCCGATAGGCCACTCCTGCAGACGGTCACCACCGTCTGCCAACCTTGCTGTTCCGTGCGGGCCACATACCCGGATCAACTTCAGTCTGCTCACTTGCCACTTTCCTTCCTCTCACTTTCCACTCTCAAACTCAACTCTAACTGAACTAAATGTTTTTTTTCCGCCTCCAGGACTGTGAACTCCTCGGTGGGCGGGGCCAACCACCTGGCCCACCCCCTGGTGTGGACATCAGCCCCTGGAGGAAGGCAACAAGGGTTTTGTGTTTGACTTTGGTGTGCCTGGACGGGAGTGTGGGGTGTGTTGGTGTTGTGCTCTGTGGCCCCTGGCTTGTCCAGGGCGCCACAATACAGCTGCCACGATGCCATTGACTGTTCTGTAGTGGTACCTGGTGGCTACCTGTACCACAAGCCTAACCTCACCATCAGAGGATTTAGTGAAGAACCAGTTGGTCACTTAGTCATGACCCTTTAAGGTAAGCCCGACCCCATGGATCCACACCCACTAGTGAGACAGTTTGCTCAGGCCATGGAACCCACTGACCCCAACTCCCCTACGCTTCCCGCGTTGTACCAGGAAATGATCCACCAACAGGATCAGATCCTGACCTGTGGTCCGTGAATATTCGCTTAAACACTCAGGCACCGGCTGTTTTCTCTGCATCCGTTCAGTCCTATACCTAATTTAGAACCCCGTTTACATGCTCCACTGTGGTTCAATGTCGACCGTAAACAATGTCGAGGGTTCATTAATCAGTGCATGCTGCACTTTGAACTACTGGCTTATCAATTTCCATTGGACCAGGCCAGAGTGGTATTTATTATGTCCTATCTGGGAGGAGAAGCCCTCAGATGGCTCAATCCCTTATGAAAGAGAGGGGATGTCATAATCTCAAACCTGCAAATGTTCTTGGAGGTTTTCCGCAAAGTCTTCGACAAGCCAGGCCGCATTGTAGCGCCCCTCACTACATTAAGTTGCTACAGGAAACTACATCCTGCTCCCCAGGGTGCAGGGCCTACCCCCCATGGTTCCAGGTTCCCATCAACAGTGTCACTAACATTCGCACTACAAATCCCAACCACACCTCACACCAGGGCTGGACAGACACACCAGTGGGTTGGTCAGGTTGGAACATGGCCACCCACCTAGGGGTCAGATAGACTGGTGGGAGGGGACAAATGGAGTTTAGATTCAGCTTTCAAAGGGAGAGGAAGTGAAGTGTTAACCCTCAGAGAGTGAGGAGCTGGGGAGTTGGAGCTCCCATTGAGGCGACAGGTTGGGTCGCAGACGGTGGTCCGGGACCACAGGAGTCGGGGACCGGTATTAGGAACACTGGACAGGATTGTAACAGACACAGTCTAGAAGGACTGTTGGCACCAGAAAGCCCAGCCACCTTACCGGTACCGAGCACGGCAGGGTACAGGACCCTAGATCAGGGAAGAGCTTCAGGTGCCTTGATAATTAACCTGTGGAGGATAGTCTCTTTATGAACTTTCCCCAAGAGCTCGGAGATTGAAGGCATCAGCACAATGCGGGTAATAGGGTTCTCCATAATAAATGTGGCGCCCCTGACCTGGTCAGGCACCACTGAGTACTGCACCCATGCTGGGGACAGTACAATACAGGTAATCCAGATGGCTGACAGGGGTGTGGAACACAGGCGCATAGTGATCAGGTCTCACACATGTACCCATGAGAGGACCCCTGGGGATCCCAGGAGGGGGCAAGCCTATACCTCCACTGGAATAGTGGCAGGGGGTTAAAAGCCTCCATCTCCTCTCAAGGGGTGTGGTGGAGAGTCTGGTTGCTAGGTGGCGTAGGCAAGAACAGGAGAGGAGGAGCAGTGAGTCGGTTAGAGCAGATCTCCAGAGGGCTCAGTGAGGAGCAGACCTGTGGGGCTGATGCTGTCTAACAGCGCCCGCGCAGTGGCTACAGACGGGGGAGAACGGTCAACTAGAAGTGCTGCCTGAAAGCCAGCTTCAGCTAGAGAGTGCACGGAGTGGGAAGTACGGAGACTTCTAGAGAGCACCAGGCCCAACCGGGCGGCAGATCCCGAAGCGAGGATAGATTCACCTTTCCCTGCTAAACCTGCCGGTGTGGGGCTCTTACAGCCCACACCACAACAACCAAAAGCCGCAGCCACGTAACCGCAAGTAGGGCCCATAGGTCACAGGAGGCAAGAGGCTGGAGTGGCCTGGCCCGGGGAACAAGCACACGGCAAAACAAGAAGGGGAGAGAGGCTTGGAGCATCTTCCCTGGGTGACCCCCATAGGGACTCAAAGTCGGGGTCACCCCAAACCACCAGGGGCTAAGGAAGGCGAGTTTGTAGTCACCCTCATACAGTCAGCCGGAAGGATACCTGGTTCCCACCTGGTTCATCCCAGCTACGCCCGGGTTACTCACCCTGCCACCTGAAGTGAGTAAAAACCCTGAAAGACACTTTGCCTGTGTGTGGTCATTCTGCGACTTGTGGTACTACAAACCTACACAGGGCCCTGGGGCTTGCCTCACTCTCAGGAGGCTCTTACATCTAACTGCACACACCATCAGCCCCAGGCGACCCTCAACCTGCAGTGGCGGTCCCTACTGGCCGCAATACTGAGAGTGGCGTCACGACTACAAAGAAGATCTCCTACCTGTGACCAGATCCAGCTACGTGGAGTCCCTGAAGGTATGCACCGATACAACACCTGTGGGGCATCACATCTGGCGTCACGAACAGGATAAGGACTAGACCTGTCCAGACAGGTGACCATGTGCCTAGGCGGTCCGCTTGAAAAATTGGAAGCGCCGCCATATTGCCACCATGAAAAGCGCGCTGAAAAACAACAGCAGCCCGCGCTGGAAGAAGTTACCGCCCACGAAGAGGGGTGGCTACCCAGAGATCCCCTGCAGAGTTCTGACCTTGCCAGCTATGAGAGTGGAAGCGTCGAGAAGCGGCGGAACAGAAAGGGAGCCACAAGCCTGCTGCTGGGAGAGGAGCTGCTGAAAGAGGCAGAGCAGAAACTGGACAGCTTGTTACAGGAGGCAGCGAAGAGTCCACTGCTGGGAGACCGTGCAGAAGACGGCGCAGAAGAAATGGCGTCTGACCGCAGGAACCCAGAACCAGGCTCCGCTGCCTGGTGGTACCGAGAGCTGGCCCAGTTTTGCAACCGGCTGGAGACCCGGGTCGTGGAGCAGATTCGGGAGGAACGGATGGAACTGCAGGAGCTGACCGCGGCGGTTCGGGCCTATGAAGGGAGAGCTGCATGCCGGGTGTCAGGCGGGACGGCGACGACGCAGACCCCAGTGCTACCAACAACGGGTGAGTCGAATGATGCCCCGGCCCGCGCAAGTGCCCCGACCCCTGCTGCCACGTCCGCGGTCCCTGAAGAGGCGTCCGGTGCGGCGACGCTGAAGCAGGCCGCAGCCACGCCAGGTGCGGCCCTCCAAGCCCCAGCGGCTGCAGCGATGCCCTGCTCGGCCCACCAAGACCCAGTCCCTGCAGCGATGCCCTGCCCGGCCCGCCAGGACCAGGCCGCCGCCATCCTGGGCGCGGCCCGCCAAGACCAGGCCGCCGCCATACAGGGCGCGGCCCGCCAAGCCCAAACTGCTGCAGCGACGTCCAGCCCAGCCTGCACAGAGCCCCCTGCAACAGCGACACTGATCCAGGCCGCCGCCATGCCAGGCGCGGCCCGCCAAGACCAGGCCGCCGCCATCCAGGGCGCGGCCCGCCAAGACCAGGCCGCCGCCATCAAAGGCGCGGCCCGCCAAGACCAGGCCGCCGCCATCCAGGGCGCGGCCCGCCAAGACCAGGCCGCCGCCATGCCAGGCGCGGCCCGCCAAGAAAAGACTACCTCAGCATTTACCCCGGCCTGTAAGGCCAGAGCAGACACCGCTCCCCGGTCCACAGAGGTTCCTGATAGGCAGCCCACGGTGGGTGAAGACCCTGCATATTGGCAGATGAAGGCTGACCTGGAGGCCAAATTTCCACAATGGCTGGTGAGCCAGTACATACCCCCTCCGCATACCCCAAGGAGTCTCCTGCTAACTCCTGCAGCAGCTACACCAGAGAGTCTCTCACCTGGGCCAGCTGAAGAGCATCCATCCCCGGCACTGCCACAGCTGGAGTGCCAGGAAGAACTAAGGGGGAGAGGAGGCCAGGAAGCAGAAGGGTTGACTCCGACTCCAGTGCCACCAGTAGCAGATGTGTATTCAGAGCCGGAAATGCTGCCATACTCCCGCTGGGACGAGGAGGACCTGACCCCCTCTGCAGAAGAAGAGCTGCCTAAGAGCTTCACCTGGGAGCCCACAGGCATGGATCCAGCCCGCAAGACACGGCGCAGAAGAACACAGTTTGCTCCAGCACCACAGTCTCCTGAACAGAGAGCAGTCACCGCCAGAGACCTAAAGGAGAAGCGTTTGTTGAGAGAGTCCAAAGCCCAGGCTAGAGGACCCCTGTGTTATGGCGTAGTGGAAGATTTCAACTTGAAAAGTGGTAATGGCTTCATTGTAGCACCAGGAATAAAAGAAGGGATATTTGTAAACCGCAGAGATGTGAACGCTCATCTGCCAAGAGGACACCCTTGCAGAAATCTAAAGATGGGAGATTCCGTTCAGTTCACCCTGCATCAAGGCGAAAGAGGATTGTATGCTCTGGGCGTAACGCTATGTCCCAACAAACCTTATAGCCATCCCCTGCAACAAGAAAGACAAGAAAGACAAGAAAGACAAGAAAGACAAGAAAGACAAGAAAGACAAGAAAGACAAGATAGAGATAAAGAACCAGATGTAGAAACAGATGAAGACCAAGAACGGAAAGATAAAGATCCTACAGATGAAGAAAGAGACAAAGAGCAGGAAAGTCACAGGTGCCAGTGCCCAACGTGCCCTCGCCCTAGTGAAAAAGAGGAGTAAAGTAAAGTACAGAAAAGAAGTACAGAAGTTAAAGTTTTGAAAGTTTTGTTTGCAACGTTAAAGAAATGCGCCCACAAAAACTATTGTGAGAAATAAACTTAAGGCTATGAACTTGCTATAGCCACAAACTCTCGCAGTGTAAAAAGTTACACCAGTGGCACCACCACCAGGGCCAGCCTGTTTAGGGGCTTGGCTCGTCTGCAACCAGGGGGGGCCCGTCCGTAGAAAAGGGCCTTGGCTCACCTGCGACCAGAGAGCACGCCTGTTTATGGGGCCTTGGCTCACCACCACAAAGAGGGTACCTGGTCAGCACCAACTGTGGAGGCCGCCTCTGCATCCTGCCAGAAGAGGCTGACGGCGCGGATCCACCAGGCCAGGTATACCCTGAAACCACCAGCCCATGAAAGCCGCCTCTACATCCTGCCAGAAGTGGCTGAAGTCGCGGCCAACGGGAGAGGAAGATTGGAGGAAAGGTCTGGGGAAACGGATGGCCCAGACCTGGTTACCAACAGGACCGGTGACCCGCCTCCTGAGAGGGTTTTGGGTGGGTTAACGGACTTGTGGGTGGAGGGTGGTGATGTCTGATACCTGGTGCTTTTAAATGTTTTACATGTTTTAATGTTTTATGCATTTTAAAATGTTGTCTTGCAGCCCGAGGACGTGCTGGTGATAACTAAGGGGGAATGTGGCGCCCCTGACCTGGTCAGGCACCACTGAGTACTGCACCCATGCTGGGGACAGTACAATACAGGTAATCCAGATGGCTGACAGGGGTGTGGAACACAGGCGCATAGTGATCAGGTCTCACACATGTACCCATGAGAGGACCCCTGGGGATCCCAGGAGGGGGCAAGCCTATACCTCCACTGGAATAGTGGCAGGGGGTTAAAAGCCTCCATCTCCTCTCAAGGGGTGTGGTGGAGAGTCTGGTTGCTAGGTGGCGTAGGCAAGAACAGGAGAGGAGGAGCAGTGAGTCGGTTAGAGCAGATCTCCAGAGGGCTCAGTGAGGAGCAGACCTGTGGGGCTGATGCTGTCTAACAGCGCCCGCGCAGTGGCTACAGACGGGGGAGAACGGTCAACTAGAAGTGCTGCCTGAAAGCCAGCTTCAGCTAGAGAGTGCACGGAGTGGGAAGTACGGAGACTTCTAGAGAGCACCAGGCCCAACCGGGCGGCAGATCCCGAAGCGAGGATAGATTCACCTTTCCCTGCTAAACCTGCCGGTGTGGGGCTCTTACAGCCCACACCACAACAACCAAAAGCCGCAGCCACGTAACCGCAAGTAGGGCCCATAGGTCACAGGAGGCAAGAGGCTGGAGTGGCCTGGCCCGGGGAACAAGCACACGGCAAAACAAGAAGGGGAGAGAGGCTTGGAGCATCTTCCCTGGGTGACCCCCATAGGGACTCAAAGTCGGGGTCACCCCAAACCACCAGGGGCTAAGGAAGGCGAGTTTGTAGTCACCCTCATACAGTCAGCCGGAAGGATACCTGGTTCCCACCTGGTTCATCCCAGCTACGCCCGGGTTACTCACCCTGCCACCTGAAGTGAGTAAAAACCCTGAAAGACACTTTGCCTGTGTGTGGTCATTCTGCGACTTGTGGTACTACAAACCTACACAGGGCCCTGGGGCTTGCCTCACTCTCAGGAGGCTCTTACATCTAACTGCACACACCATCAGCCCCAGGCGACCCTCAACCTGCAGTGGCGGTCCCTACTGGCCGCAATACTGAGAGTGGCGTCACGACTACAAAGAAGATCTCCTACCTGTGACCAGATCCAGCTACGTGGAGTCCCTGAAGGTATGCACCGATACAACACCTGTGGGGCTTCACATAAACAACCCATTAAAATCCCAAGTGCCAGCTATCAAGAGTGTGCCACTCCCGTGAAAGCAGCCGAGCTGCTTGGATCCGGGTTCGCTGTGGCTCAAGGGCCTCCAGACCCGGGGGTCATACGGCCACTCAAATTTAAGGGGGGTATTTACAGGGGAGTTGATATGTAGTTCATGACGCCACCCGTGGTGTACGGTAATTTGGGAAATACCGACGCTGCCGTTGGGAGTGCCCGGGGTGATGGAGTGGGGCAGCCAGGTGTTGTAGCCCTCCACGGGTAGGGGGATGCCCCGGGACTCGGTGTGGGGAATGCCGTGGGATACAGGGGTCACTCTCATACTCACTCAGTTCGTAAGTAGACACTGACAACCGGGTAAACCAAGTCTCTGGGTACCGCTGCCGCTGAGGGGAAATCATCCGGGTCCCGTCCTCAATGGTGCTGCCTGGTGATCCGTGACCTGCCTCCTGGCACTTAGTTTGACTTCAACTTGATGGCCTGGTAGCATTGAACTAGCTGGGCCCCGCTTGGCTAAGTATGGGAGCTTGCTCTCAGGGCTCACGCTTGGGATTTTCTGGACCGTTTTGGAAAGTCCTATTTCCTTTGTTGTGCTAATGCCCCGATTCTGGAGCGGGTGGGAACAGATCATAAAGGCTCCGTTCTCCTCAGGTGAGTTGTCGGGTTGCCTGAAGCTACTCCCTGACCTAGGGCCCGAGTACCCCATCGTGCCTTCGGTCCCGGACTGGTGATGGTGCAAGGCTGCCGGCTGTCCTCCTCGACAGGTCCAAGCACCTCACCACAATCCCCTGCGACCGGGGGTCCGACTCCTCTAGGCCCAGAACACCGTCTGCAACCTAGATAGTTTCTTCAGGAGTCACCACTTCCGACTTCCTCTGAGCTCCTCACAGCTCGAGGGCTACTTCCCAAAACCTCCTTCTCCTTTGCACTCTATACACACACTGACTGCACTCCTCACCTTTCCTCCCTGACACCCCCAGGTGGGCGACTCTATTCCACTCAAGCCGTCCACTGGTGTGCCTGGTGGGTGTGGTGCAGGGTGTATCTAGGATTTGATTTGCTGTTGGAAGCAACACCATTTAGTTAGGGACCCAGAAACAAGAGGGAGGCGGAATACTTCACGGAAGGGCAGCTTGTGCAGTACCCTGTGATGACCTGATAGTCCAAGGGCGTCACAAGAGCACAGCTACCACACACACGAGTAGCGGGGCCCCGAAAGCTTCAAGCCAAGGGGCCACAACGGTCAATCAATTTGTGCAAGGAGGCAGGGCTCCAGACATACCAAGTGACACCGGTGGGAGCGGGACCTGGACGGGCTCCCCCCGCAGAGACTGCGGTGCCTAGAGAGTTTGGTTTACCATCTGTGTGAGTGTCTGCTTATTCCACCTAATCCAGTACCACGACTACCGCAGTGAGTAACCTGACCCCTGCACCGTGCTTTCCAAGGCCAAGCCACCCGTTCACCAAATCCCCACTATCCGGGGCTTTCCCTACCTGCGGAGGGACTGATACCTTGCTGCCCCCACACCATCTGCCCCGGTACTCCCTTCAGCAGCGGTGATTCTCCCCCTTACCGCAACCTGCAGGTGGCGTCACAAACATTCATCCCCTGTAAATATCCCCTTATATTTGAGTGGCCGCAAGCCCCCGGGTCTGGAGACTCTCAAGCCACAGCAAACCCGGATCCGAGCAGTTTGACTGCTGCAGGGGCGGCACAGCATCATATCAACAGCATCCTCCCTCCTCAGATTGTACCTGGGAAGTCTTACAGTAGACCCGTATGCCATCCACCACACAGAGGGAGCCCCCAATTAAAAGTGCTGCACATATGTAGACCACAAAATAGTAGGGCAACACAGAGGGAGCCCCCAAATAATAGTGCCACAAAGAGGGAGACCCCAAATAAGTTCTATACAGAGGGAGACCCCAAAAGAAGTACCCCACAGTTGGAGACCCCAAGGTAATAGTACCTTTCAGAGGGTGACACCTGAAAATAGTAACAAACAGACAATGTTTTAACTAGAATCTCATGGGCCCCAACGCAAAATTTGGACCTCGGAATGGCTCTGCATGTTGGTCAGGTGCATGAGCTCTTGTAGAGTTCTAAATCCTATAAAAGACCTACTTGTTGCCACCCATATTGTAATGATATCTCCCATTCTGTGCTAATGTCACCTATCCTGGGCCTCTTGCTGCTATAATATCCTCCTTTCAGGGCCTCATCTAGTACTAATGTTCCCCATTTTGTGCCCCTTCCAGTAATAATGTCCTCCATTCTGTATCCCTTGCAGTAATAATGTTCAACATCATGTGCCCCTTCTTGTAAGAGTGTCCCCCATCCTGGGCCCCTTCCTAGTGTTATGTCCTTCCCATCCTGGTAAAATGTTGCCATCCTGTACTAATGTCACCCATTATGCTCCATTTCCTGGTAAAATGTTCTTCATCTGGGGCCCTTTACAGTAATAATATTCTCTATCCTTGACTCCTTCATAGTATAATCTCCCCCCATCCTGTTAAAATGTGTCACGCTCCCCGGGTCCTCGGCTCCCCTCCCCGGGTCCTCTGCCCCGCTCCCCGGGTCCTCAGCCCCGCTCCCCGGCTCACCTGCCACGCTCCCCGCTCTCCAGCCTCCGGTGCCCGTCCTTCCCAGGTTCCCTGGCCTCCGATCCCGGCGTCTGACGGCTTCCCAGGCCCTGGCCGGCTCCCCTGCGTCCTCCCCTCAGCTTCCTTCCCTGGCTTCTGGCACCCGGGCGGCGCGCATGCGTATTAGGGCGCGCGCGCGGTCACTGACCCTTTCTTAAAGGGCCAGCGTCCATTAACAGGAAATGAAGCTAAACAGGTACAGGGTATATAAGGGTTTATTGTCCAAGGGGGCGGGGCCTGATCTTCGTGTTTTCCAAGCTAGGAGTCAGGTCTCCTTGTGTCTCCTTGCCATACTCACGTATCTCTCTTCTAGAGCTGATCCTGCCTCGGCATCCGGTCCTGCTGAATCCCGAACCCCGCACGCTGTCCGTCTGCCATCTGACAGTCCGTACCATCTCGGATCCCTGCGGTGACCCGTCATCTCGCTCCAAAGGTTCCGGACCCCGCCTGACCTCATCTCGGCTTCCGAACCTGAGCTACGTCACCCGGACTACCATCTGTGACTCCGTGGTCCCAGGGACTTCTCCGTTACACTCACTTGCACGGACTGTTCTGCTGCCCATAGTGCTTCAGCTACCGGACTCCTTACCACCATCTTAGAGTTCGGACCAGTGGATCCACCTCCTGGGTCTGCCCGACCGCCTGGCCCTGACAGTAAGATCAGGCCATGGATCCCGCTGCAGCACTAGCGGCCTTGCAAGAGGAACTCCAACGCCAGCGTGAAGTCCAGACCCGCATGTTGGACTTTATGACTTCCGTGGACACCCGCCTGTACACGTTACAAGCGGCAGTTACGCCTTCAACATTCCGGGCCTCCACTAGTCAATCCACGGCTCCCGCACCCGTGGCAGCCTCTTCGGATGCTTCCCGACTCCGTTTGGCTTCACCACCTCGTTATGCCGGAGATCCCAAGACCTGCAGGGGCTTCATAAACCAATGCTCCCTTCATTTCACGCAGCTGCCACATTTGTTTGCCTCCGACCAAGCCAAGGTCGCCTTCATCATGTCTCACCTAGAGGGCGAGGCACTGGCGTGGATGAACCCCTTGTGGGAGAAGGAGGACCCTATGACCAAGGACCTTCAAGAGTTCCTGCAGGCCTTTCGCAGCACCTTTGACGAGCCGGGACGCGCCTCTGCGTCTGCTTCATCCCTTCTCCGCTTACGTCAAGGAACACTGACGGTAGGCCAATATGCCATCCGTTTCCGCACTTTGGCTTCAGAACTCGGGTGGAATAATGAGGCCCTAACAGCCGCCTTCTGGGAAGGACTCTCGAGTCGCATCAAAGACGAGTTGGCGGGTCGTGACGTGCCTTCCACCCTAGATGCCCTGATTGCCCTAGCAACTCGAGTGGACATTCGTTTTCAGGAGCGCTCCAAAGAGCTATCTCGTGAGAGACGTCCGGTACGGCATTCCTCTCCTCCACGGAAGCCCTCCGTACCTCAGTCATCAACAGCTGGGATTCCCGTCCACGAGCCCATGCAGATTGACCGAGTACGGCGGTCTGAACAACGTCGAGCAGAGCGGCTCGCCAAGGGTCTCTGTTTTTACTGCGGAGAGGACACACACCTGCTACGCTCCTGTCCAGAGAGGCCGGGAAACTCCAAAGCCTAGGGTTGGTAGGAGAGGCCACCCTAGGTGCTGGGACTCTCTCAGACCCGGTTATGTGGACCGTGCAAGTGTCAGCGGGAGAGACGCGCTTCACGGCTGAGGCATACCTCGACTCTGGAGCAGCAGGCAATTTCATCCAGCAGGCCACGGTGGACAAGTACCAGTTGCCTGTTACTCTACTCGATAAGCCCCTAGTGATTGCTTCTGTGGATGGGAGACCCCTCGCTGATACCATCTCCTGGGTCACCAGGCCGGTCGAACTGCGTATCGGTGCCCTGCACACCGAGAACATCGCTCTCTACGTCCTTCCACACATGTCCCATCAAATCCTGCTGGGACTTCCCTGGTTGCGGACACACGAACCATCAGTCAGCTGGGGCACTGGCGAAATCACCCGATGGGGCTCCGCCTGTCATGAGAGGTGTCTGAAGTCTATACAACCCATCCGACGACCTCCGGTTCCAGAGAACCTACCGGAACTGCCCTCGGCCTATTGGTCCTTCGCAGACGTTTTTGACAAGAAGGAGTCTGAGGTACTTCCGCCACACCGTCCCTACGATTGCGCCATCGACCTGCTCCCAGGAACAACACCACCTCGAGGACGGATATATCCGTTGTCTCCAGCCGAAACCAGGGCCATGTCTACCTACATCACAGAAAGCCTGGCAAAGGGATTCATCCGGAGATCCTCCTCTCCTGCGGGAGCAGGCTTCTTCTTCGTTAAGAAGAAAGAGGGTGACCTACGCCCATGCATTGACTACCGGGGTTTGAATCAGATCACCATAAAAAACAAGTACCCCCTGCCGCTCATCCCCGAATTGTTCGACCGGCTCAGAGGAGCCCGTGTGTTCACCAAACTGGATCTTCGGGGTGCCTACAACCTAGTTCGTATCCGCTCTGGGGACGAATGGAAGACCGCGTTTAATACTCGCGATGGGCACTATGAATACTGCGTAATGCCCTTCGGTCTGTGTAACGCTCCTGCCGTATTCCAAGAATTGGTGAACGACATTTTCCGGGACCTCCTCTACATCTGTGTAGTAGTTTATCTGGATGACATCCTTGTCTTCTCTCCGGACCTCCAGACCCACAGAGAGAACGTACGGCTGGTTCTACAGAGACTGAGAGAGAATCGTCTCTACGCCAAATATGAGAAGTGTGTCTTTGAGCAGTCTTCTCTCCCTTTCCTGGGATACATCATCTCGGGTACAGGGCTGCAGATGGATCCAAAGAAGGTCTCCTCCATTCTCAACTGGCCTTCCCCTTCTGGACTGAAGGCAATCCAACGGTTCCTGGGATTCGCCAACTACTACCGCCAGTTTATCCCTCACTTCTCTGCCCTGACTGCTCCTCTCTCCGCCTTGACCAAGAAGGAGGCTAATCCAAAGGACTGGTCACCTGCGGCCGACGCCGCGTTTTGCTCTCTGAAGCAAGCATTTGCCTCCTCTCCTGTACTCCACCGACCGGAGTTAAACCGCCAGTTCACCTTGGAGGTGGATGCCTCCTCCTCAGGAGCCGGAGCAGTGCTCATGCAGAAGTCCTCCTCCGGGAAGATGGTGACTTGCGGTTTTTTCTCCAAGAGCTTCTCAGCGCCTGAACGCAACTACACCATCGGTGACCGAGAACTATTGGCGGTCAAACTGGCTCTGGAGGAGTGGCGCTACCTCCTGGAAGGAGCAGTGTACCCCGTGATTATCTACACGGACCACAAGAACCTGGAATACCTTCGGTCCGCTCAGCGACTGAACCCACGGCAAGCCAGGTGGTCCTTATTCTTTGCCAGGTTTGATTTCCAGCTCCATTTCCGACCCGCGGACAAGAATGTACGCGCTGATGCCCTGTCTAGGTCTCTCATGCCCATGGAGCAGGAGGAAGAGAGTACCCAACCTATCATCTCTCCTAGCAAGATTATTCCGGTGGCTCCTGTCACCCTGGCCCAGATACCGCCCGGGAAGACCTATGTCTCTGAGACCGACAGGAAAAAAGTCTTACACTGGGGTCATGCCTCAAAAACAGCCGGTCATGCAGGTCAGAAGAGAACATGGGGTGCGATTGTACGCCATTACTGGTGGCCATCCCTTCGCACGGACGTCGCTGCTTTCGTCTCTGCCTGCTCCTCTTGTGCCAGGAACAAGACGCCCAAGCACCTGCCATATGGCCGTCTTCTGCCTCTGCCTATACCCTCAGTTCCATGGCAACACATAGCGATGGACTTTATTACGGACTTGCCATTATCCTCCGGGCACACAGTCATATGGGTCGTGGTGGACCGGTTCTCCAAAATGGCTCACTTCGTCCCTATGGCCGGACTGCCCTCTGCTCAGGAACTCGCGGAAGCCTATATACATCACATCTTCCGCTTGCATGGCTTTCCATCCCACATCGTGTCCGACAGGGGAACTCAGTTCACCTCCCGCTTCTGGAGGGCGCTCTGCAAACATCTGGGAGTGACTCTGGACTTTTCTTCTGCTTACCATCCTCAGTCTAATGGCCAAGTGGAGAGGGTCAATCAAATCTTGACCTCCTTCTTACGTCACTATGTCAACGCCCATCACGACGACTGGTCCACGCTTCTGCCTTGGGCTGAATTCTCCCATAACCACCACATCAGTGAGTCGTCCTCCAAGTCTCCCTTCCATGTCGTTTACGGACTTCAGCCCTCCATCCCGTTGCCTATATCCCCTTCTTCGGATGTCCCTGCTGCTGATACTGTAGCCCGTGACTTCGCTACCATTTGGGACTCTGTCAAGGCGTCCCTTGGGCGCGCTTCCCAGCGGATGAAGAAACACGCCGACAAGAGGCGCCTGGACCCTCCGTGTTTCTCTCCTGGTGACCTGGTCTGGCTTGCTTCCCAGTACATCCGATTGAAGATACCTTCCTACAAGCTGGGTCCTCGCTACATCGGGCCGTTTAAGGTCCTCAGCAAGATCAATGAGGTCTCCTACAAACTGAGGCTTCCGGCCACGATGCGGATTCCCAACTCCTTCCACGTCTCTCTGCTCAAGCCGGTTTTCCTTGGTCCCTTCTCCTCTGCTGCCAGTCCGGCTCCTCCTCCTATTGCCGAGGACGACATCTATGCGGTAAGGGATATCGTGGCCATGAAGACTGTTCGAGGCCGACAGTTCTTCCTGGTGGACTGGGAGGGGTATGGTCCTGAGGATAGGTCCTGGGAGCCCAGGGAGAACGTGGGCACTCCTCTGATCCGTGCCTTCATGTCCCGGTTGCGGGGAGGGGGGCGTGGGGGGGGGGTACTGTCACGCTCCCCGGGTCCTCGGCTCCCCTCCCCGGGTCCTCTGCCCCGCTCCCCGGGTCCTCAGCCCCGCTCCCCGGCTCACCTGCCACGCTCCCCGCTCTCCAGCCTCCGGTGCCCGTCCTTCCCAGGTTCCCTGGCCTCCGATCCCGGCGTCTGACGGCTTCCCAGGCCCTGGCCGGCTCCCCTGCGTCCTCCCCTCAGCTTCCTTCCCTGGCTTCTGGCACCCAGGCGGCGCGCATGCGTATTAGGGCGCGCGCGCGGTCACTGACCCTTTCTTAAAGGGCCAGCGTCCATTAACAGGAAATGAAGCTAAACAGGTACAGGGTATATAAGGGTTTATTGTCCAAGGGGGCGGGGCCTGATCTTCGTGTTTTCCAAGCTAGGAGTCAGGTCTCCTTGTGTCTCCTTGCCATACTCACGTATCTCTCTTCTAGAGCTGATCCTGCCTCGGCATCCGGTCCTGCTGAATCCCGAACCCCGCACGCTGTCCGTCTGCCATCTGACAGTCCGTACCATCTCGGATCCCTGCGGTGACCCGTCATCTCGCTCCAAAGGTTCCGGACCCCGCCTGACCTCATCTCGGCTTCCGAACCTGAGCTACGTCACCCGGACTACCATCTGTGACTCCGTGGTCCCAGGGACTTCTCCGTTACACTCACTTGCACGGACTGTTCTGCTGCCCATAGTGCTTCAGCTACCGGACTCCTTACCACCATCTTAGAGTTCGGACCAGTGGATCCACCTCCTGGGTCTGCCCGACCACCTGGCCCTGACAAAATGTCCCCCATCCTGGGCTCCTTTTGGCCCGCCCCCATCCTTGTAAAATGTTACCCATCCCACGCCTCCATCCAGGGCCCCTTCCAGTAATAACGTCCCCCATCCTTTGCCCCTAACGGTAATAATGTTCAACACAGGGGAGTCCATAGAAATCATGGGGCCCATAGCAGAAGTTCTAATTGCCCCCCTCCCACCCCTGCCTGTAACAATTTTTGGCTTGGTCACAGAAGAGCATATCCCACAACTTTGCAGCCCTTACAAAATAACTTTCCTCCTACTGAAGCCCCTGGATTCCCCATTCATTGCACCAATAAAGTATGATGCCACCAAAAATACCCCACAAACACCGTATGATCCCCCACAGGGAATTGCTCAACAATACTCTCCACACACAGTATGGTGACCCCAACACAATATGATCACCAACTGTGAACCCCCCACAGAGCCCCCCATGCAGTATAATAGGCCTATATACAATATAATAGCCCCCACACCTCTTCACAATGTATAATGACCCCCGCTAACTCTCAGTAAAACAGTATAATTGTAATGACCAGAGGTCCTATTAAGATCCAGTGAGTCACAGACCGAGACTGAGGCAGAAATGAACAACAGTATTTTACTGAAATGGGGATCAAATTACGGTGAAATGTAGAATATAATAAGCTCAAAATCCCCTTAAAAACATTACCATTAATAATTTCACACACTAAGCGCTAGCCGAAAATCAATGCACCGATCTCAGAGATCCCAGTATATGTAAATCACATTTGGGACCCGGAACAAATTTACCTACACGTTAAACTTATCAAACTGGAAAGACGATGTAAATTAGGTGAGGGTGGTCTGATGGAAACTCTGAGATGGCGCACTGAGTATAACTTATCACAGATAATAATACAATACACTAAATGAATGATGACTATACACTTATCACAGGGATACCCGGGTATCTCACAACCTATGGTACCATTGAACTCCAATGTAACTTTACACCGGTGTGTTTCCGCGTGGGCTGCAGCAAGTCCAGAAAAATAAAAATAAAAATTAAACTTTGGCGCCAAAAATAAGTACTTATTGCAAAAAAGAAAAAGAAAACAAAGTTTGGCAGCTATCAGCCAATGCCAGAGTCACCTGTCCAGCACTTTAATTCTGTAGCCTCAGGACGCAGTCTGGGGATCACTCTTTTCCAGGGCTTGTCAGAATCCTTCCAATGGGGATGACACTGGACGCCGTCTCTCTTATCGCAGTTACTGGACATCAATCACTTGCTCTGTCAGGGAGGGAAACATCTCCTCAGCTTCTCCTCAGATGCTCTTTCAGTTGGACCCAGGTCCGCACAACTGGATCGCTTATCACACAGTGATGTGGTATTGTCTCCGCAATTTCTGTTTCCCTTCACTCTCTTCAGATGCTGTCACTGGCTCTGTTCACCAACAAGTCTCTTGGTCACCAACCGGGGCTTACAACCAACTTTCTTAAGGCCCATATTGCTTCACCTACTACGTTTTTAAAAACCCGTTGCCATGGACACCAAACTCCCTCTCCGCATTTCCTGGATCTCTACAACTACTTCCTGTTTATCGCTCAGACAGACAGGCAGACTCTGCAGGGTCCTAATGCTCGCCCTGTATTGTCATAGTTCACTCTCTTACATGCCACCCCACTAGAGGTTGGCGTCCTCGACATACCTCCCCACTCAAAATCATCCTGTGCGTAGCGCTGAGGGGGTATTCCTGCCGTAGGTCGAGTGGTTCTCCGAAGGTCCTTCCCAACAGATTCTGTCCCCGAAGGGGCAGGAGTCCCTTCAGAAGTGTCATCAGAGGAAAGGCGTGATGCTGCCCCCTCTTGAAGTGCGACATCCCGTGACCCATTATTCATGTCAGGTGGCTGACTCAAGCCCTCACCCTCGGAAGGACATACCACCGGCTCAACACTCTTTCCACACAGGTGCAGATCATTCACAGGGGGCAGATAAACAGGCGCAGAGGAGGGCTCATCATCAAACTCAAAAACATCATGAGTACCTGACCCTTGGGACACAGCCTCTGGTTCCGTAGAAACGGGAGCCACGTCCTCAAACCAGCACCGTTGTAGCATGTTACGGTGAAGATTACGAGTGAGCCCCCCTACCCCCACGGGCTCGACCTCATAAACTGGAATCTCAGGGTTCACTCGTCTCTTTATCAGGTATGGGGTCGCCTCCCATCGATCGGCCAGTTTCCCTGTCGGTCGTTTGACCCTCACCAACACTCTATCCCCTGGGGAGAAAGGTTCCGTCTGCACAGGCCTCGTGTCCCTATGAGAAACCTGATTGAGTCTATTACCCACCACCTGATGCACCACTCTCAGTCGCCGCTGGTGTTCCCGAACCCATTCAGATGCAGTCCGAGGGGAATCAGAGGAGGGATCTGGCATGTTCAAATCTTCAATATCCCTCCCGGGTCTCCCAAACATCAACATGTGTGGCGAATAGCCCGTAGTGCTGTGCAATCGATTGTTGTAGGCCCACATTAGTTCAGGGAGGTACTCAGGCCAGTGGCCCTGCTGCCCTTCCTCTAATGTCCTCATCATCTGTATCAAGGTACGATTGAAACGCTCACAGGCCCCATTTCCTTGGGGATGGTAAGGTGTCGTTCTTGAATGTGCTATGCCATACAGCCGGCGCAGCTCTTCCATTAGTGTCCCCTGGAAACATGCCCCCTGGTCTGAGTGTATCCTTTGCGGACACCCAAACACTTGGAGAAAATGACGACACACAGCCTTAGCCGCCGACTCCGCTGTCTGATCTCTTGTCGGCACTGCCACAGCATATTTAGTGAAGTGGTCTGTCATTACCAAGCAATAGGAGCACCCAGACGTCGAGTATCCTATCAGGACATAATCAATCATGAGCAATTCCAAGGGGGCAGACGTTTTAATGGTTTGAGTAGGGGCCCGCTGCTCAGGACTCTTACTGAGCCCACAGACCTGACATTGCCGACATGCCTCCGCTACCATCCCTCCCAAGTCAGGGCAATAGAGGATTCGCTGTAACCACTGGAGTGTCTTTTCACTACCAAAGTGGGCTCCTTTCTCATGTGCCTCGCGGGCAACCATCGGACCCATCCCTACAGGGATTACCAGTTGGTACCGGTGTTGCAGCTCAGATGGCAGATACACCTTACGATACAAAAGATCCTGTTCCACACACAACTTATCCCACTGTCGCAATAGTTTAATTCCTTCTGCGGATAGTTGGGCCTTGTCCTCTGCACTCGGCCAAATCCCATTTTGTACCCAGGTGCGCACTCGCGAGATGTCTGGACACTCATTCTGATCTTTTGCCCAATCTGATGGCGTTTTTCCCAGGACACACGGCATCCCTGATACCACCCCACTTGAATGTACCACACTGCGGAAGATAGGTACCTGCCCCAAGTCAGGGGTCTCTGTGTCCTCGAGCTGGTCATCAATGCTTTCTCCCCTAAATCCAAGGGGTACCCTCGACAATGCGTCCGCATTACAGTTTTCTCGCCCCGAGCGAAACTTAATCTGATAATTAAACTTAGCAAGGCGAGCGACCCATCGCTGCTCCAACGCTCCCAGTTTCGCATTCTCTAAGTGAGCAAGAGGGTTATTATCGGTCATGACCAACACCTCAGCTCCCGTTAAATACTCAGCAAAGTGCTCCGTCATTGCCCACACCAGGGCTAACAGCTCTAGGCGAAACAAACTATAATTAGCCGGATTGCGCTCAGTGTCCCTTAAAGACCTGCTGCCATAGTCAATGACCCGCTCCCGGCCATCCTGAATTTGGGCCAGTACCGCCCCCAACCCGTGAAGACTACCGTCAGTGTACAACAGGAAAGGGGTATCAAACCTGGCATATGCCAACAAAGGGGCACTCGTTAGGGCGGCTTTCACCTCGTCAAATGCCTTTTGCTGCTGAGGCCCCCATTGGATAGGGCAGTTGCGAGGACCCAGCGCCGTCCCTCTTAAAAGTTCATTCAGGGGACCCACTACTTGTGAAAACCTGGGCACAAATCGTCGATAGTACCCTGCCAATCCCAAGAAAGCCCGCACCTCCCGTAGAGTCTGAGGAGGTGCCCACCCCTGTACCGCTAAGACCTTACTGACTGAGGGTAACACCCCGTCGGGAGTCACCACATGGCCTAGATACTCTATGCGACTCTTGAACAGTTGACATTTCTTTGGTTTTATCTTTAAGCCATGGCGACTGAGACGTTGGAGCACTTGGCGCAACTTCTCAAGATGGTCTTCAAATGACGTTCCGAACACCACGATGTCATCTAGATATATCAATACCGATTCAAAATTCAGGTCGCCTAAACAGTGTTCCATAAGGCGTTGAAAGGTCCCCGGGGCATTACTGAGTCCGAACGGCATCCGGTTGAATTCATAGAGCCCCATTGGCATAACAAATGCTGTCTTTGCCCGATCTTTCTCAGCCATTGGTACCTGCCAATATCCACTCGCCAAGTCCAACGTTGAAAAGTATTTGGCCCGTCCTAATGCAGACAGGGACTCCTCAATCCGAGGCAACGGGTATGCGTCTCGCACAGTGTGCGCGTTTAATTTCCGATAATCCACACAAAATCGGAGGGTCCCATCCTTCTTTCGGACAAGGACAACGGGGGCAGCCCAGGGACTTTGGCTCTCTCGTATTACTTGATTGTCGAGCATACTGGCGACCATGCCCTTCACCTCCTGATAAAGTGTCGGGGGAATCTGACGATAACGTTCTCTAATGGGAGGGGTGTCCCCCGTGGGAATCTCATGCTCAATCGTCGGTGAGCACCCGAAGTCTTCTGCATGTCGCGAGAAGGTCTCTTCATGTTCCCACACGACCCTCTCCAACTGTTCTAGTTGCACGGAAGTCAGTTCCTCCCGATCTACTCCCATCTGATCCATGATCACACGACCATTCCATTCTTTGGTAGGGGATTCAGGCCCTGCTACTTCGACCACATATGTCCAGGATGACTGTGGGTCTGGCCGCAATTCAAACACCGCTTTGTCAGGCATCTTCCCCTCTGGCACGAACAGTTCAGCTAGGATGGTCCCAGCAGGAATGGTAATAGCCTCCTCCAACACGTTAATGCATCTGACTGGCACCCGTCCATTCTTCACAATCGTCAGAGACCGGGCCACATGTACCTTGGCACAAGAGGACTTCTCTGGGGCTGGCTCAAGTAATACCTCAAGTCCATTCAGCCTCTGCGCCGCCCCCACTGGCAACATCAAGAGTTCCTCCTGTCGGGGCGCCAGTGAAATCGTGGTCCGTGATGGCACTCGGACAAGGCCCACCCGGCCCCCAGGGACTGCACTTTTCAGCAGATCACAGTTCAGCACTAGGCGGTGTAACATTCTCTGTGTCGGTCGGTGACCTGTAGCACGAGTCCAGTAACGGGGTCCCTCACGGGCATACATCTGATGATTTAGATCTCACAGAATGTTCATTCCCAGTGTCACTTCCATCCCTCTTCTAGGGGGGTGGTCCACCAGCACTACCCCTTTCTGACCCAGCTCTTGACCAAACATTTTCAGTCTCATCCACACGATCCCTTTCACCGTCAGCTGGCCATTGTTAGCGGCAGTAAGTCTTATCATTCGACCATCTTCGGGAACCACTAGTTGACTGAAGTATTTCTCGAAAACTTCTAGAGGCATAATGGTACATTCAGATCCCGTATCAACCAAGCAATTCATCTTCCGTCCTTCAAATTCTGCTTCTAAGACTGGACTCCATGTAAACAAATCTTGCTCATTCCGTTGGGGGCTTTGTGAGGGGGGGGCCGCTGCGAATTGCCCCCTCAAGGCAGCGGCTGGGAGTTTAACGTCAGCGGAGGAGTCTCGGGGACTGTGGACATTCAGCAGTATCGTGAGATGTGTCCCCGGCGCCCGCACCTCCAGCAGGTGACTGCTCCCCGGGGACGGGGGCTTGAGTCATTCAAAGAGGGCAGTCCGGCTGTCAGTGGAATCACCATCCCAGAGGGTGTAGCTGGTGACCTCTCCAGGGGAGTAGGGGACGACCCAGCTCTGATTTTAGACACTTCCAGCTTTAGCTCCTTCAACTCAGCACGCAGAGCTTGTACAACATCTACCAGTCCTTCCGCTCCTGACAATTGCATTCCGCCTCCCTCCAGCCGTGTACTGTCCACAGCCCCTTGAACTACCAGAGTGGACTCTGCCTCCCTTTCCACCGCGGCCTGGTAAATCTGCCAGAAAGATATTTCTGGCGTAGCCTGGGCCACCTCATACAGTTTATCCCGAAGGAGCCTTTAGCTAACCCTGTGATGAATTGGTCCCGGAGCAAGTGGTCTACCTCCCGGAACGCTCCCAGGGCCCCTGGGTCTAGTCGCTGCACTTTATTCAATGTTTCCTGTAGCGTATTAGAGTACTGCATCAGAGACTCACTTTCCTTTTGAGGCCGGTTAAAGAAAAATGATCGAAGCTGGGTCACACGGGCCCGGCCTCCAGAACTCCCCTCTAACAGTACCAAAATTTTCTCTAACGTACTTCTCTCAGCCTCAGGTCGTACCATCACCGTCCGCCTAGCGTCGCCTTCTAGTGCGTTCAATGCCAGTTCTGCTCGTAATGCGGGAGTCAGATTACACATCCGCAGAATTCTCTGGACCCTCTCTGCCCAATCCTGCAACGCCATATTACGCCCGTCGTATTTCGGCATGTGCTGGAGTAAAGCTCCTACCGGTACATGCCCTCCCACATTCGCCGCGGCTGCCAAAAGACCCGCACCCAGCAGCGGGGCTGCTGATGCGTGGGATCATTTCTTCCCTCGCCGCCTCCGTCCATGACAAACACTGGATCCTGCCGACTACGCCAAAAATGTAATGACCAGAGGTCCTATTAAGATCCAGTGAGTCACAGACCGAGACTGAGGCAGAAATGAACAACAGTATTTTACTGAAATGGGGGTCAAATTACGGTGAAATGTAGAATATAATAAGCTCAAAATCCCCTTAAAAACATTACCATTAATAATTTCACACACTAAGCGCTAGCCGAAAATCAATGCACCGATCTCAGAGATCCCAGTATATGTAAATCACATTTGGGGCCCGGAACAAATTTACCTACACATTAAACTTATCAAACTGGAAAGACGATGTAAATTAGGTGAGGGTGGTCTGATGGAACCTCTGAGATGGCGCACTGAGTATAACTTATCAAACTGGAAAGACGATGTAAATTAGGTGAGGGTGATCTGATGGAAACTCTGAGATGGCGCACTGAGTATAACTTATCACAGATAATAATACAATACACTAAATTAATGATGACTATACACTTATCACAGGGATACCCGGGTATCTCACAACCTATGGTACCATTAAACTCCAATGTAACTTTACACCGGTGTGTTTCCGCGTGGGCTGCAGCAAGTCCAGAAAAATAAAAATAAAAATAAAACTTTGGCGCCAAAAATAAGTACTTATTGCAAAAGAAAAAAAGAAAACAAAGTTTGGCAGCTATCAGCCAATGCCAGAGTCACCTGTCAAGCACTTTAATTCTGTAGCCTCAGGACGCAGTCTGGGGATCACTCCTTTCCAGGGCTTGTCAGAATCCTTCCAATGGGGATGACACCGGACGCCGTCTCTCTTATCGCAGTCACTCGCGGCCTTACTGGACATCAATCACTTGCTCTGTCAGGGAGGGAAACATCTCCTCAGCTTCTCCTCAGATGCTCTTTCAGTTGGACCCAGGTCCGCACAACTGGATCGCTTATCACACAGTGATGTGGTATTGTCTTCGCAATTTCTGTTTCCCTTCACTCTCCTCAGATGCTGTCACTGGCTCTGTTCACCAACAAGTCTCTTGGTCACCAACCGGGGCTTGCAACCAACTTTCTTAAGGCCCATATTGCTTCACCTACTACGTTTTCAAAAACCCGTTGCCATGGACACCCAACTCCCTCTCCGCATTTCCTGGATCTCTACAACTACTTCCTGTTTATCGCTCAGACAGACAGGCAGACTCTGCAGGGTCCTAATGCTCGCCCTGTATTGTCATAATTCACTCTCTTACATAATGACCCCAACACAGCCGTCCACACAGTATGATGGACCCCACACAAACCTTCACACTAAATAATTGATTTCATACAGTATAACGGCCCTCAAATAGACCACCATATAGGCTCCCTCATAGCCCTACAAATAGTACAATGGCCTCCACTTAGCCTTCCAAATAGTTCTCCATAAAATATAAAGCCCCCATTAGTCCTCTACATAATATGATGCACCCACATCCCTTCATATAAGGTAATGCACTCCCCACAGTCCTCCATATATTATAATGTGCCCCCCCATAGCCCTATATATAGAATGATACACCCCATAGTTCTCCATATGTATAATTCACACCCCAAAGTCCTTGATATGGAATAATGCACACCCATTAGTCCTCCATATAATATAATGCACCCCATAAAATAATACATATATCTCCAAATTAATCTCCCGATACACTCCAATGTGTAATCTCCGGTCCTCCCAAGATCTCCTTCTCTCTTCCTCTCTCATTCGCTCCTCCTGCAACCGCCTCCAAGACTTCTCCTGAGCTTCCCCTGTCTTCTGGAACTCGCTGCCTCAACACGCAGATTATCTGCTACACTTGCAAGCTTCAAACAGAACCTGAAAACTCATCTGTTCAGAAATGCTTATAACCTCCAATGACGCAACTGCGTCACCACCACCACAGCAACTGCCCCACCACCGTGCGGAGCTGCCGCCTCACCACCGTGCCGAGCTACCGCCTCACCACCATGCGGAGCTGCCGCCTCACCACCGTGCCGGAGCTGCCGCCTCACCACCGTGCCGGAGCTGCCGCCTCACCACTGTGCCAGAGCTGCTGCTTCACCACCGCGCGGAGCTGCCGCCTCACCACCATGCCAGAGCTGCCGCCTCACCACCGTGCCAGAGCTGCCGCCTCACCACCGTGCCGGAGCTGCCGCCTCACCACCGTGCAGAGCTGCTGACTAACCACCGTGCGGAGCTGCCGCCTCACCACCATGCCGGAGCTGCCGTCTCACCACCGTGAGGAGCCACCGCCTCACCACCATGCAAAGCTGCCACCTCACCACCCTGCTGGAGCTGCCGCCTCACCACTGTGCCAGAGCTGCCGCCTCCCCACCGTGCGGAACTGCCGCCTCACCACCGTGCCGGAGCTGCCACCTCACCACCGTGCAGAGCTGCTGACTAACCACCGTGCGGAGCTGCCGCCTCACCACCGTGTAGAGCTGCTGACTAACCACCGTGCGGAGCTGCCGCCTCACCACTGTGCCGGAGCTGCCGTCTCACCACCGTGAGGAGCCACCGCCTCACCACCGTGCAAAGCTGCCACCTAACCACCCTGCTGGAGCTGCCGCCTCACAACTGCCGCCTCCCCACCATGCGGAACTGCCGCCTCACCACCGTGCCAGAGCTGCCGTCTCACCACCGTGAGGAGCCACCGCCTCACCACCATGCAAAGCTGCCACCTCACCACCCTGCTGGAGCTGCCGCCTCACCACTGTGCCAGAGCTGCTGACTAACCACCGTGCGGAGCTGCCGCCTCCCCACCATGCCGGAGCTGCCGTCTCACCACCGTGAGGAGCCACCGCCTCACCACCATGCAAAGCTGCCACCTCACCACCCTGCTGGAGCTGCCGCCTCACCACTGTGCCAGAGCTGCCGCCTCCCCACCGTGCGGAACTGCCGCCTCACCACCGTTCGGAGCTGCCGCCTCACCACCATGCCAGAGCTGCCGCCTCACCACCGTGCCAGAGCTGCCGCCTCACCACCGTGCCGGAGCTGCCGCCTCACCACCGTGCCAGAGCTGCCGCCTCACCACCGTGCCGGAGCTGCCACCTCACCACCGTGCAGAGCTGCTGACTAACCACCGTGCGGAGCTGCCGCCTCACCACCATGCCGGAGCTGCCGTCTCACCACCGTGAGGAGCCACCGCCTCACCACCATGCAAAGCTGCCACCTCACCACCCTGCTGGAGCTGCCGCCTCACCACTGTGCCAGAGCTGCCGCCTCCCCACCGTGCGGAACTGCCGCCTCACCACCGTGCCGGAGCTGCCACCTCACCACCGTGCAGAGCTGCTGACTAACCACCGTGCGGAGCTGCCGCCTCACCACCGTGTAGAGCTGCTGACTAACCACCGTGCGGAGCTGCCGCCTCACCACTGTGCCGGAGCTGCCGTCTCACCACCGTGAGGAGCCACCGCCTCACCACCGTGCAAAGCTGCCACCTAACCACCCTGCTGGAGCTGCCGCCTCACAACTGCCGCCTCCCCACCATGCGGAACTGCCGCCTCACCACCGTGCCAGAGCTGCCGTCTCACCACCGTGAGGAGCCACCGCCTCACCACCATGCAAAGCTGCCACCTCACCACCCTGCTGGAGCTGCCGCCTCACCACTGTGCCAGAGCTGCTGACTAACCACCGTGCGGAGCTGCCGCCTCACCACCGTGCCGGAGCTGCCGTCTCACCACCGTGAGGAGCCACCGCCTCACCACCATGCAAAGCTGCCACCTCACCACCCTGCTGGAGCTGCCGCCTCACCACTGTGCCAGAGCTGCCGCCTCCCCACCGTGCGGAACTGCCGCCTCACCACCGTTCGGAGCTGCCGCCTCACCACCATGCCAGAGCTGCCGCCTCACCACCGTGCCAGAGCTGCCGCCTCACCACCGTGCCGGAGCTGCCGCCTCACCACCGTGCCAGAGCTGCCGCCTCACCACCGTGCCGGAGCTGCCACCTCACCACCGTGCAGAGCTGCTGACTAACCACTGTGCGGAGCTGCCGCCTCACCACCGTGCCGGAGCTGCCGTCTCACCACCGTGAGGAGCCACCGCCTCACCACCATGCAAAGCTGCCACCTCACCACCCTGCTGGAGCTGCCGCCTCACCACTGTGCCAGAGCTGCCGCCTCCCCACCGTGCGGAACTGCCGCCTCACCACCGTTCGGAGCTGCCGCCTCACCACCGTGCCAGAGCTGCCGCCTCACCACCGTGCGAAGCTGCCGCCTAACCACCGTGATGGAGCTGCTGCCCAACCACTGTCTCCTCCCCAAATTCCTAATGATGTATGCTCACAAGGGCAGGGCCCTCTTCCCTCTGTACCAGTCTATCTATTGTAACGTGTATATGTATTCTGTATGTAACCCCCTTCTCATGTACAGCACCATGGAATCACTGGTGTTCTATAAATAAATAATAATAATATTACAGGGTTTTGTCGCGGGCGGAGGAGGGGACGCTGCGCTCTCCCACTGCTCGGGGCCGGCTGCTGCTGCTACTGCTGCTCGGTGGTGGCTCGAGCGGTGGGCCAGATCCCGGGGACTCGAGCGGCGTTCCTCGCCCGTGAGTGAAAAGGGGAATGGTTTGGGGGATTTAGGGATATTGTCTGTGACGCCACCCATGGTTGTGGTGATATTGGTGACACCACCGCTGCTCTGGACGGGGATCCCGGGAGCGGTGACAGGGAGCAGCTTGGATGTTGTTTTCTCCCCTCCGTGGGTAGGGGGTTGGTTGTCCCGGGGCCCGGTGAGGGGTAGTAAACAAAGGGGGAATATACTGAGTTTTAGTTGGCCACACATAATAGACAATTAAAGAGTGCAACTATATAATGCAAAATATTTATTAAGAAGAATGCATACAACAAGAAGCACTTTCATTTTACATAAAAGATGGTAAAATACAGATAAGTGAATGGAGATACAGAATCAGAGTGTTCCCTAAATAGGGCCTCAGCAGCATGAAGTAATAACAGGGTATAGCCCATGTCCCCATACATATAGTATTTGGCAAAAACCATGCATGAAGGTCTCCACATAGAAAACCCAAAGCGAGTTCCAAGTGGAAGGGAAAATGAATCCAGCCCTACACAGAGGGACCAGGCTTACCCATAGGTGATGTGCAAGTGCCACTGCTGCAGATAGAGGTCCTGTGGGAGAGGAGAAAAGCCCCGACGCGTTTCGCAAAGCTTCCTCGGGGGGCCGTGTGATCCTGTGTGGTGAGTCTCACATTATATAGCCACCCTAATAGTGTTCATAATTACCGCCGTTTTGGCGCCGCATGCGTAGTGACAATGTCCGCGGCCCGCGCGTCACTTCCGGGTCTCCCCGGCGGAAGTGACATCCACAAAGGGGATTACACTTTTCGCCGGAACGGAGCTCCTCAGTGTGCGCGAGATCGCGAGCAGCACCAGGCATGCGTGCGCACGTGCAGCCATCTTGGATATGGGCAGACTTATGGGCAAGTATGAAAAGAATGTTAAAAGCTTTAGTTCATCACCCGTATTTAAACTTTATATATAATTAATCTCACTGGAGTATAATTAATGCCTAGAATAGTGGAAGCAATGATTAAACAGCCAAAATAGTATATGTATGTATGCGCATGTATCGGTGAGGGGTAGGTAGGGATGGTTGGCAGGAGGGTTACGGGGCCTGGTGAGGTGCAGGGTCGCGGGGGCAGCGCTGTGCCGCACGGCACGGTGGTACTCACTCAGCCAGTAACGAATACACAGTCTCGGTAAAACACACGGCTGGATGGACGGGTCCCACAGACGGCTGCGGTGTTTCTCCTCCCGGCAGGTTGATGGTGACTGCCTTTCCCTGCACCTGTGTAGTGTGTACGGTTCCAATGGGTTCCCACCGGTAACCCGCTCCCCAGCTTGAATGGGTGCTGAAGGAGCCCCTTTTGCCCGCAGGCTCTGGCCCTGGGAACTTTAAATGAAAAGAAAAGAAAATTCTGTACAACAGCTTGATTACAAAAGGTACAAATAGTTTTATTAGATATTATAAAGGCATTATAGCAAATACAAAAAATACATAGAAATGTAAAAGTCGTGAAATAAACGGTAAACACCAGCAGATGGCGCCCTCATACCACATAGGCATGTAAGACCGCTCTGAAATAAGCCGACACTAATGACAGCCCAGCTGACAGCTGCCCGTGAAAAGACAGAGGTGTTCCAGAGATAGAAATGTGCTGATAAACACACAATGTCCCACCGTGACCATATAGTAAGTTCAATAAGCCATGTAACAGTGTACAAACGATTTGTAAGGTCACAATACTAAGCAGACTAGCATACCTAAGTGTGGGATGAGGGATGAGCCCCGACCTATAGGTTTCGTGTTGATCCTTCTTCCGGGGGTGGTTTCACAATGAGAAGGTGCATGCTTATAAATAACAGCCTTCCAATCAGATCCATGCCGATCTGAACCAATCAAGCCTTGGGAATTTTAGCCTTGGCGGTGACTGTGTTTCCCTTCACGGTTTGAGCTGTCGCCTTCTATCGGGACTTGGCTGCTGGGAAACCCAGGAGGTTCCCTTCGCTAACGGATTTGACGACAATTTCAACGGCGACTCCTAGCCTTGTCGGGGTCCGTAAGCCCTGCCGGATGGTGCTGGCTTCTCTTTGTTCACCGGTCCGGTACCGCCGGGCCACCGCCCATCCACGGTCCTTACGGCCACTCCAATCGGCCTCTCCTGCAGACGGTCACCACCGTCTGCCAACCTTGCTGTACCGTCCGGGCCTCACACCCGGACCGCTTTCTGTCTGCTCCTTTACCACTTCACTCTCCTCACTTCCACTTCCAACTCTCAACTCCACTAAACTATCTCCTTTTCCCGCCTCCAGGACTGTGAACTCCTCGGTGGGCGGGACCAACTGCCTGGCCCACCCCCTTGTGTGGACATCAGCCCCTGGAGGAAGGCAACAAGGATTTTGTGTTTTGGCTTTGGTGTGCCTGACCGGGGTGTGGGGTGTGTTGGTGTAGTTCCTGTGACGACCTGGCTTGTCCAGGGCGCCACATTCCCCCTTAGTAAAATGCAGACCGTCCGCGGGCTGCCCGTCTATCACCGGTTTTATTTTCACAAACTGGAAAAAAGGTAAAACGGTAAAACATGTAAAAACATAAGCATATTTTTCACTCTTCCCACATCGGGAGGCACATTACTTTAAACGTTACCAAAATTTTTGTAAATAACGGTTGCGGCTTCCGCTCTCTCCCACCCAAGCAACCTGGCCCTGATGCTGCCCCTAAGCAAATGGGCAGCACCCCTTGACCCCAGTCCAGCACCAAGTTGCCTGAGCGGGTTCTGTCCCTTTCAGGGGCCCCAAGTCCATGGGGAACCCCCGAACCCCCCGGAGGATCGCCACCGGTTACGGTAGTGGCGGGCCTGGGCCATCCCTTCCCTCCAGGCCCATCCTCCAAATCAGCCTCTCCGGAGGCGGTCACGGTACAAGCCAGCATATATTTTATTTACACACCACAAGTTCGTGATTGCCCTGCTAGTTCTCGGGCTTGTCCGTAGCAGTTTCTACGTGGTGGGTAAAATAGGTCCCTCCGGGGACCAGTTGCCGGCAACAACCGGTTCAATCAAGTTGCAAATCAGGTAAACTTCTTCGGTAATCATCTTTTCTTATCATTGGAAACTGTAAACAACATTGCTGGTGGTCCCAACGGGGACAACTTTTAGGCGGAGGACTGCTGACTTCACTGCTCATCTACGGTGTCGGCCAGGGGAGGTGGCTCGGTAGATACTCGGGCCTCTTGACTGCCCCTCAGCTTCGCATCCAACGCGAACCACCCTCTCTCCCCGCAGTGCCTGGTGTACTGTACCAAGTCTCCTGGCATCAGGTTGCGGCCAGGATGGTCCTCCAGCAGATGAGCATTGACGTCTCGTCGGGCCACAAAAACTTCGGCCTCCAGGCCCGGTTCATATATAAACCCATAGCCCCGATGGACGTCAAACCTCCTCACTCGCCCTTCATAGAGCGGGCCCCGGACACGGAAGGTTGCTTGGCGGAGGCTTTCCTTCTCCCGGATCGTACGGGCCACCATCTCCGCCTTCCTTCGCTCCCTCTCTGCAATTTCTTGGCCCAGCGGGGTCTGTCCTCTGTCCCAGTAAGGGGCCATTGCAGGCTCCGGCGCACGGGTCGGGCCCCGCGAGACCTCCTTCATGCTGCCCAGGATTGGCATCCTGGGGGGAAGGTCCCGCGGTGTCATGGCCTTGGGTGCTGCCCTGCAGTGGCAACCCGGCGCGGCCTCAGCCGAGGCGTGGGGGATGGGCACAGGGATCGTTTCCCGCTGGACCTCCTGCACGGAGCGGCCTGTCGGCCCCGGTTCAGGGGAAGTCTTCACAGGTGCCTCCGGTTCGGGCTTCGGCACCTTCCACGGGAGCAGCTCCGATCGGTCATGGGCTCCAGCTGCAGGCCGGTCTGCCTGGGCGGATGGGCGGGGTACCGCTACCGATGGTGGTAGCGGGCCTAGTGGCGGGGTAGCAGCAGCCAACACGGGTAGTGGGGAAGGTAGCAGGGCGTGCGGGTATGGACCGGGTCCCTCGGCCGCGATGACCGACCCACTAGGGGTACAGGGGCGTGGGTCACTTACCCTCCCTTCCAAGACTCCCTCCTCCTTGCTAGAGATGAGCGAACCGGTCGCGGTTCGGCTCGAGGTCGGTTCGCCGAACGGAGCTCCCGTTCGAGTTCGGTTCGTTGAACGTTCGACGAACCGAACTCGAACTGCATAGGAAACAATGGCAGGCATTCACAAACACATAAAAACACCTAGAAAACACCCTCAAAGGTGTCCAAAAGGTGACAAACAACTCACAACACAACACAAACACATGGGAAAGTCACAAGGACATATACTCATGCGAAAACAAAAGAGCTGGACAAGGAAAAAGAGGAGGACACACAGATATAGGCATGGCACGCCCTTCTAAAATCATGTAAAACACCGCAAGGTGACTCCAAGCGGAGTCTCCCTTTTTTCCAAAAATTGTGCCCCACACACACCCACCCCTTCAGTGGCAGCACTTGTGCCCTAGTTGCAAACAGGATGTTTTGATTTGCATCAAGCACATTCCAAATCCACAAGCATTTACTCTCCCCAGGATGACACAGGGGTAGTAAATTCCTGGTGGATCCATGACTTGTTCATTTTGATGAACGTTAGTCTGTCCACATTGTCACTGGACAGACGCGTGCGCTTATCTGTCAGCACACACCCAGTAGCACTGAAGACACGTTCAGAGACAACGCTGGCAGCTGGACACGACAAAATCTCCAAGGCGTAACTGGATAGCTCTGGCCATTTTTCTAGATTTGAAGCCCAAAATGAGCAAGGCTCCATTCGCAAAGTCATGGCATCGATGTTCATTTGGAGATACTCCTGTATCATCCTCTCCAGCCGTTGACTATGTGTCAGACTTGTTGTCTCTGTTGGCCTTGCAAAGGAGGGTCTAAAAAAATTATGAAAAGATTCCATAAAATTGCTGTTACCAGCACCAGATACGGTGCTACTGGTACGGGTAGACTGTTGAAGATGACGAAACCGTCCCATGTTTGGCAAGTTACAACTGGGAGAATCACTCCCTGCACCTGCATGGTTGTGTGGTGGAAAAGCCGAGCTAAGATCGAGTAACAGCTTCTGCTGATACTCCTGCATACGTGCGTCCCTTTCTATGGCTGGAATTATGTCACAAAATTTGGACTTGTACCGGGGATCTAATAGTTCGCAAGCCAGTAGTCATCATCACTTCTAATTTTGACAATACGAGGGTCATGTTGGAGGTAGTGCAACAAGAAGGCACTCATGTGTCTTGCGCAGCCATGCGGACCAAGTCCACGCTGTGTTTGTGGCATAAAGGTGCTACCCGTTCTTTCTTCCTCTGACATCTCTCCCAACCTCTTTCAACTGAAATTTGACCAAGGTCTCCCTCATCCGCTGAGTCTTCCATGTCCATGGACAGTTTGTCCTCCATTTCTTCATGTTCTCCTGCACCTTCCTCAACATTTCGCCTGCTACTATGTGCCCTTGTTGATCCCTGTCCCCCATGGTCCCATGCCTGCTGCGTTGGTGATGATGAACGTTTGGACCTTGGTGATGTTGTTGTCCCTTGCGCATATGAATCCTCCTGTAGTTCCTCCCCTTCCTGTTGTCCCACCCCCTGACTCCGAATAGTGTTTAGCGTGTGCTCCAGCATGTAAATGACTGGAATTGTCATGCTGATAAAGGCATTGTCAGCGCTAAACATATTCGTCGCCATGTCGAAACTGTGCAGAAGGGTGCATAGGTCCTTGATCTGAGACCACTCCATCAGGGTGATCTGCCCCACCTCTGCATCTCGTTGGCACAGGCTATACGTCATGACGTATTGCACCAGGGCTCGGCGGTGCTGCCACAGTCGCTGTAACATGTGGAGAGTCGAATTCCAGCGTGTCGCCACATCGCATTTCAGGCGATGAACCGGCAGGCCGAAAGACTTCTGGAGAGATGCAAGTCGCTCAACTGCGGCGGTTGAACGGCGGAAGTGAGCAGACAGTTTTCGTGCCCTGGTCAGAAGGCCATCTAGGCCGGGATAGTGTGTTAAGAATTGCTGGACAACAAGGTTCAACACGTGAGCCATACAAGGCACGTGTGTCACCTTGCCCAGGCGAAGGGCCGCACCCAGGTTTGCAGCATTGTCGCACACGGCCTTACCAGGCTGCAGGTTGAGTGGAGACAACCATTTATTAAACTCGGACCGCAGAGCTGACCACAACTCCTCAGCTGTGTGACTCCTATTCCCAAGACATGTCAAGCTAAAGACCGCCTGATGCCGTTGCGCTCTGCTGCCAGCATAGTAATGAGGCGTGCGTGATTCCTTCTGCGCAGTGAGAACGCTGGTGGCCTGACCAGGCAGGCTTGGGGCGGAGGTGGAGGACCCAGATGAGGTGGAGGAGGCAGAAGCAGTGGCGGAACTTGGACAGACAGAGGATTGACACACAAGTCGTGGGGACGGCAAGACTTGTGCAGCAGACCCTTCACCATTTATCACCATAGTTACCCAGTGCCCAGTCAGCGACATGTGTTAGGTCCGGGTGATAGTGGATCCTCTGGGCCGTGCACCAGACTCCCCCAGTGAGGCAACCTGGAGCTAACCCCTATACAGGGACTGTCCGGTCACCCCACCAGAGGGCCTAGGTACACGGTAGCCGGAGTACTAGCGGGACCGGGATAGCGTCCCTCAGGGAACGGGAAGAACGGAGTCTTTAGAACCACAGAGTTCTTGGAGACAATTAAGGGAGTCCAGTACGGGTGCTGGTTAGGAAGCTCAGACGGCATCCGGGTTAGCTGGATGTGACGGGGAGGCAGCCGGGTGAAGCCGGGGATCACAGACAGGCACAGGCAGATGTAACGGTGGTGGGATTCCCCGCTGACGGACACCGGAGGACCTCTAGGCAAACCCGGATTCAGGAGCCGGTTACGGAGGCAGAGCAGACTCTACGAAAGAGACAGAGTTAGCACAGGCAAGGCACATGGGGACCTGGACTCCTAGCTTGCAGAACTTGACGAACAGGCGACGCCCTCCAGGCAGGGAGCTCCTAATATACCTGACCCTGACTGATGTAATATCCTGTTTAGGCAGTGCAGGGCCTTTAAGAGGAAGTCAGTGACCGCGCGCGTGCCCTAATGCACATGCATGACGCCCGGGTGCCGGAGGCCAGAGCAGGGAGTGGTGCCGAGGAGGACGTGTGGCTGGAGGCAGGGGACCCGGGGACCGGAGCGGTGAGTGAGAAACGACGTCGGGACCCGGGGAGCATGACAGGACCCCCCTTCCCAGGCCCCCCTCCCCGCAACCGGGACAGAAAGGCACGAATCAGAGGAGTACCCACATTCTCCCGGGGTTCCCAGGACCTATCCTCGAGACCATAACCTGCCCAATCGACCAGGAAGTACTGCCGTCCCCTGACGGTCTTTATGGCCACGATATCTCTTACCGCATAGATGTCATCATCGGCTATGGGAGGAGGAGGACTGGCATCAGAATAGAAGGGACCAAGGACAACAGGTTTCAGCAAGGACACATGGAAGGAGTTGGGTATCCGCATGGAGGGCGGTAGCTGCAACTTGTAGGACACCTCGTTGATCTTCCTGAGGACCTTGAAGGGACCGATGTACCGCGGACCCAGCTTGTACGAAGGAATCTTGAGTCGGACGTACTTGGAGGCAAGCCAGACCAAGTCCCCAGGAGAGAAGCAAGGAGGATCAAGACGTCTCTTGTCCGCATGTTTCTTCATTCGAGCAGCAGCATGTCCCAGGGAGGTCTTGACTGAGGCCCATATAGCGGAGAAATCTCTGGTCAGGGCATCTGCTGCAGGTACATCGGAAGCTGGAGAGACTGGTAACGGCACACAAGGCTGAAGATCATAGACAACATGGAAGGGAGAACTGGAGGAAGACCAGGTAAGGAGTCCGGGGCCGGAGGACGACGGACGGGCTGGACTGACTGGAGGCAGTTCTCATGACAAGACGGGCCCCAGCGGATGATTTCTCCAGTACGCCAGCTGACCGTAGGTTCATGTACCTGTAACCAGGGTAAACCCAGCAGGAGCGGATGAGACATGCGTGGTAGAACATAGAAGGCGATTTCTTCGGTGTGTAGCGCACCGATACGCAGTTTCACAGGTTTAGTGACGAACAGGACGGAATCAGAGAGGGGTTTCCCATCCACAGAGGCTATCACAAGCGGTGTCTGCAGTGGGGTGACAGGTAACTGGTACTTGTCAACTGTGGCCTGGTGGATGAAGTTACCCGCTGCCCCGGAGTCGAGATATGCCTCTGCCGTGAAGCGGGTTTCTCCTGTTGTCACCTGTACAGTCCATGTCACTGGGTCAGAGAGCTTCCCAGTACCTAGGGTGACCTCTCCTACCAACCCTAGGCTTTGGAGTTTCCCGGTTTCGCTGGGCAGGCACGCACCTGGTGTGCGCCATCTCCACAATAGAAGCAGAGACCCTTGGCGGCTCGTTCCGCTCGACGCTGCTCGGAGGACCGTAGCCGGTCCACTTGCATGGACTCCATGGGCTCATGGATGGAGGAGCCAGAGAGCCCGGATGAGGAGAGGATAGGCTTCTGTGGAGAAGCGGAGTGCCTTACAGGGCGCCGCTCGTGGGACATTTCCTTAGACCTTTCTTGAAAGCGGAGGTCTATCCGGGTTGCGAGGGCGATCAGGGAGTCCAATGTGGAGGGGACGTCTCGACCGGCCAGCTCATCCTTGATACGACCGGTAAGCCCCTCCCAGAAGGCGGCAGTCAAGGCTTCCTTGTTCCACCCCAATTCAGATGCCAGCGTGCGGAACCGGATGGCATACTGACCAACTGTCAAAGTTCCTTGGCGTAGCCTGAGGAGGGATGAGGCGGATGAAGAAGCACGTCCGGGTTCATCGAACGTGGTGCGGAAGGTGTGCAGGAAGTCCTGGATGTTGGTGGTTACTGGATCTTCCCTCTCCCACAAGGGGTTCATCCATGCCAGTGCTTCACCCTCCAGATGAGACATGACGAAGGCAACCTCAGCTTGGTCGGAAGCGAAGAGATGTGGGAGCAGCTTGAAGTGCAGCGAGCACTGGTTCAAGAACCCACGGCAGTTCTTGGGGTCCCCGGCAAACCGAGGCGGAGAGGCTAGTCTCAGTTGCGAGGTCGCAGAAGTTGTCCCTACGGAAGCCGTGGATGTGGCGGAAGTGAACAGGGACGTGGCTGTGGATTGCAGTGTGTTCAGGCGGGTGTCCACTGACGTCATGAAGGCCAACATACGGGATTGGGTCTCTCGCTGACGTACCAGCTCCTGCTGCAATCCGGCCAGTTGGGATGCTAGTGCTTCGGCGGGATCCATGGCCTGTTCGTTCTGTTAGGTCCGGGTGATGGTGGATCCTCTGGGCCGTGCACCAGACTCCCCCAGTGAGGCAACCTGGAGCTAACCCCTATACAGGGACTGTCCGGTCACCCCACCAGAGGGCCTAGGTACACGGTAGCCAGAGTACTAGAGGAACCGGGATAGCGTCCCTCAGGGAACGGGAAGAACGGAGTCTTTAGAACCACAGAGTTCTTGGAGACAATTAAGGGAGTCCGGTACGGGTGCTGGTTGGGAAGCTCAGACGGGATCCGGGTTAGCTGGATGTGATGAGGAGGCAGCCGGGTGAAGCCGGGGATCACAGACAGGCACAGGCAGATGTAACGGTGGTGGGATTCCCCGCTGACGGACACCGGAGGACCTCTAGGCAAACCCGGATTCAGGAGCCGGTTACGGAGGCAGAGCAGACTCTACGAAAGAGACAGAGTTAGCACAGGCAAGGCACATGGGGACCTGGACTCCTAGCTTGCAGAACTTGACGAACAGGCGACGCCCTCCAGGCAGGGAGCTCCTAATATACCTGGCCCTGACTGATGTAATATCCTGTTTAGGGAGTGCAGGGCCTTTAAGAGGAAGTCAGTGACCGCGCGCGCTCCCTAATGCACATGCGTGACGCCCGGGTGCCGGAGGCCAGAGCAGGGAGTGGTGCCGAGGAGGACGTGTGGCTGGAGGCAGGGGACCCGGGGACCGGAGCGGTGAGTGAGAAACGACATCGGGACCCGGGGAGCGTGACAACATGTAACGTCCCTGTCCATGCTTACTGGTCAAAGTATCGGTGGTGAAATGCACCCGTTCACACACAGAGTTTCTCAAGGAAGCGGTGATGTTGTGTGCGACATGCTGGTGTAGCGCGGGCACACCTTTCTTAGAGAAGTAGTGGCGACTAGGCATCTGGTACTGGGGCACAGCGACAGACATAAGGTCTCTAAAATCCTGTGTGTCCACTAGGCGGAAAGGCAGCATTTCGGTAGCCAAGAGCTTACAGAGGGATAGAGTCAACCTCTTAGCTTTGTCATGGGTCGCAGGAAATGGCCTTTTATTTGTCCACATCTGAGGGACAGAGATCTGGCTGCTGTGTGTAGACGGTGGTGAGTAAGGTGTCCCTGGAAAAATGCAGGTTTGTGAGGAAAGTGCAGGCGGAGACATGATGTTGCCTTCATCCAACGTTGGTGCTATCGATGTCTGAGAGAGCTGTACACACGCACTTGTTTTCCCTTCCAAACCAACTGACGACCTACCAAGCAAACTGCCTGTTGCGGTTACAGTGGTGGAAGTTGTGCGTGGAAAACCAGGTGTGACAGCTGTCCCCACAGTCCTAGAAGATGAAGAGCGCGCGGATGCACTGGAAGGGGCAGGCCGTGGATGGTCCACTCCGCTAGGCTGCATTGCAGCACAGTGAGCTTCCCACCGGGACCTATGATATTTATTCATGTGACGATTCATGGAAGAAGTTGTCAAACTGCTGAGGTTTTGACCTCTACTAACAGAATCACGACAAATTTTACACATCACATAATTTGGGCGATCTTTTTCTATGTCAAAAAAGGACCAGGCTAGGCAAGGCTTAGAGGGCATGCGACCTGCTGAGCCCCCCCGACTAGTGCTCAGAGGCAGAGTGGTGGCTGATGATGCAGTTGTAGACGTGCTACCAGTGCTCCGACTCTGTCCAGGAAGGCGCAAGGTAACTTCTTCGTCGGTTGCATCCTCCTCCACCACCTCTGTTGACCTCCTCGAGTGCCTGACTGGGGGTTGACAGTAGGTGGGATCTAGAACTTCATCATCAATTGTTGTGTTTGCACTCCCCTCACCCTCAGACCTAGCCTCCTCTTGCCCTGACCGAATATTTAAGTTGTCATCCCAATCTGGTATCTGGGTCTCATCGTCATCAGTATGTTCCTCATTGTCTATAACCACAGGTGTTACAGTTTGTGACACAGGGTCAACATTATGCTCAGAAACTTGATCATCACGGCCTGAATCTGAGTCACAAAGGTTCTGGGCATCACTGCAGACCATTTCCTGGTCTGTACTCACTGTAGCTTGGGAGCAGATGGTCTATCTTCAGCAGATGATAATGGAGCTTTGCCACCTTCCCCACGGACAAACCCTTTTTTTCCTTTTCCACCACGCCTCTTCCCCTTTCCACCAGCATCTGTCATTTTGCCACTCATGGTGATTGCGACAAGATTGTGCACTTAAAATGTGGTAGTAAAAATTGAGCGGTGGTGTAGATTGCAGCGGTGGTCTATCTTTATTAACAGTAGAATAATAAAGAATAAATATCCCTGACAATGCAACTACGGCCCTTAAACTGGCAGCATAAATTGCTAGTATAATGGCTTAGTAAGAATGAGTTGGAGTGTGCAATGCAGGCAGACGTGCTGCAAATGTCTTTGCACTAGTGGGACTATACAGAAGTCCAACAGCCACGTTTAGGATGCCACTAAGTTCACTCAGTGTTTGCTAGTATAATGGCTTAGTAACCATGAGTTTGAGTGTGCAAAGGGCAGGAGGGTACAGTGGCAGGGTTGTGGGTCTGGGTAGAGGAAAGGAAGCCTGCCTTTCTATCCCTCCTAATAGGGAAATGCAGCGAGGAAATCCCTGACCTTAGCTACACAGACGCTGTCATCTTGTGTAGCTGTTAACTCTGTTTTCAGGACCTGTCACCTATGGCTCTGACCCTGCCGGTATGAGCCCTTAAAAGGACTGATAGAAAGTGCTATCCCTATTCTGTATAGCGCTGTGTATGGAGCGTATACAGCGGTATCGGCGATAGGAGCTGCGCCAGTGATGACTGACACCAAGGACGCAGAAGGCAGATAATGGCGTGCTGGAGGAAAATGTCCGGTTTTATAATGCAGGGACATGTGACATGGACATCCTATCACACATGCCGTTGCTTCTCTGGCTAAAAGTCCACTTAGCTGTGTGTGTGTCTGGGATTGGCTGACATGCTGGCCCGCCCCACTACACGCGCGCGCTTAGGGAAGGAAGACAAGGAAAAAAAAAAAAATAGCGATCGCCATTATCCATACAGCAGTGATCTGAATGCGCTGTTCCCGCACACTATACACTAAAAATGTCATAATAGTGTGAGTCACAGAGTGACTTACACTATTACAGCGGAAAGCCAGCTAGTAATTAGCTGGTCTTTTTGCTGCTAGAACCGTTCTCGAATGTATCTAGAACTATCGAGCTTTAGGAAAAAAGCTCGAGTTCTAGTTCGATCTAGAACAGCCCCCAAAATCACTCGAGCCGTGAACTGGAGAACCACGAACCGCGCTCAACTCTACTCCTCGCGTCTCCGTACGGCCGCCACCACCTCCGCCATGTCGGCCTCCCACTCCTCCAAGAGGAGTTGCATCTTGACCTGCAGCCGCTGTTGGAGCTGGGCGGTCCGGACCTCCACCCACGCCGCGGTTCCAGGCGCGGGGGCTACGGTGCTGCGGGACGGCATGTACATCGTTCCGGCGGCCTCTTCCAGGAACAGAAAGATGGCCGCAGGGTCCTGGCGTCCCTGCTTTTATACCCGCGGGCTACATGCGGCCAGACGCCATCCGTCCCCCTTAGTCTTTTTCTGGCTCCTCCTCTACAGGGGCGGGGTTTCGGCTTTCGCGCCTCCACTGCTCGAGGAGACGCTCGAGCGGGGATTTTTCATGCCCAAAATGGCGGCTTCTCAAATTTTTCAGCCGGACACCTCCGGCAGTCACAAGGCGCACCTCTACCAGACGGCAGAGCGGTAAAATCCTGTTCGTGACGCCAAGTTGTCGCGGGCGGAGGAGGGGACGCTACGCTCTCCCACTGCTCGGGTCCGGCTGCTGCTGCTACTGCTGCTCGGTGGTGGCTCGAGCGGTAGGCCGGATCCCGGGGACTCGAGCGGCGTTCCTCGCCCGTGAGTGAAAAGGGGAATGGTTTTGGGGATTTAGAGATATTGTCCGTGACGCCACCCACGGTTGTGGTGAGGTTGTGACACCACCGCTGCTCTGGACGGGGATCCCGGGAGCGGTGACAGGGAGCAGCTTGGATTTGTTGTTTTCTCCCCTCCGTGGTTAGGGGGTTGGTTGTCCCGGGGCCCGGTGAGGGGTAGGTAGGGATGGTTGGCAGGCGGGTTACGGGGCCTGGTGAGGTGCAGGGTCGCGGGGCAGCGCTGTGCCGCACGGCACGGTGGTACTCACTCAGCCAGTAACGAATACACAGTCTCCGGTAAAACACACGGCTGGATGGATGGGTCCCACAGACGGCTGCGGTGTTTCTCCTCCCGGCAGGTTGATGGTGACTGCCTTTCCCTGCACCTGTGTAGTGTGTATGGTTCCAATGGGTTCCCACCGGTAACCCGCTCCCCAGCTTGAATGGGTGCTGAAGGAGCCCCTTTTGCCCACAGGCTCTGGCCCTGGGAACTTTAGCCTTAGCGGTGACTGTGTTTCCCTTCACAGTTTGAGCTGTCGCCTTCTATCGGGACTTGGCTGCTGGGACACCCAGGAGGTTCCCTTCGCTAACGGATTTGACAATTTCAACGGCGACTCCTAGCCTTGTCGGGGTCCGTAAGCCCTGCCGGATGGTGCTGGCTTCTCATTGCTCACCGGTCCGGTACCGCCAGGCCACCGCCCTTACGGCTCACTCCAATCGGCCTCTCCTGCAGACGGTCACCACCGTCTGCCATCCTTGCTGTACCGTCCGGGCCACACACCCGGACCGCTTTCTGTCTGCTCCTTTACCACTTCACTCTCCTCATTTCCACTTCCAACTCTCAACTCCACTAAACTCTCTCCTTTTCCCGCCTTCAGGACTGTGAACTCCTCGGTGGGCGGGACCAACCGCCTGGCCCACCCCCAGGTGTGGACATCAGCCCCTGGAGGAAGGCAACAAGGATTTTGTGTTTTGGCTTTGGTGTGCCTGACCGGGGTGTGGGGTGTGTTGGTGTAGTTCTGTGACGACCTGGCTTGTCCAGGGCGCCACAGTTTATTCCTATTACATAGTTACTTATTCTTTCTTGTCTCAGTCTGGACAGTAGCTATCAGCATCCAGGGGAATTAGCTCAGATGGTAGAGCGCTCGCTTAGCATGCGAGAGGTAGCGGGATCGATGCCCGCATTCTCCAAAATTTTTTTTTTTTTTTGAATGGTGGGATATTATCTTTTTACTTTTCACCTGACCCGGTACCTCCCTATTACAGTACGAGGTGACCCGATACCTCCCTATTACAGTAGGAGGTGACGTTCCTCTTTTGGGCACATTGTGGAGTTGAGCGCTGAGTCGGTGACACTGATGTTCCCCTCCCCCCTCAGAATTCAGCAAATTGTGTAGATAATGAGCCGGTGACTCCACAATCAGCCCTCACTTCTGTAGTTGTGGCCGAGTGGTTAAGGCGATGGACTAGAAAACCATTGGGGTCTCCCTGTGCAGGTTCAAATCCTGCCGACTGTTTTTTTTTTTTTTTTCTGCAAAAATCTCATTTAATCTGAGAATTGGAGGCCGGTGTGTATAGGAGGCTGTGGTAGGTGGACTGCACCCCGGTGTGTATAAGAGGCTGTGGTAGCTGCACTATACCTGTCCTTCCTCAATGACAGGCTAAACAGTCTCTGTGGCGCAATTGGCTGTTAACTGAAAGGTTGGTGGTTCAAGCCCACCCAGGGACGGTAATTATTTTTTTATACAGGGTCTTCTATAAATAAGAGCATTCTTCAGGGGCGCTCTCTGCCAATATGCTGGAGTGCAGACTATCTTTTTCTATAACCCTAATTATAGATGGTTAATGAATAATATAAACAGCGGCTCGGTGCTGCAGAGAGACACGGACAGGTTACGGCTGGTGATGGCTCTTGCAGCTTTCCATGAAGCCCCTTACTTACAGTATAGATGGGGGTCCGTACAGTACAGGCAGTTCAGCTCTTACCTTCAGCCATTGCACACGTTGTCCCCCTGGGGGGCTCAGTCTCCAGTGCAGCAGCTGGACACAGAGGTCTCACACTGCCCTGCACACATCTCTCCCCTGTTATCTCTGAAGCTTCTACTGACTGAGGTCAGATACAACCAGAGGAAAGTGATCAGAGAAGAGGAAGGGTCTGGATAATCCAAGAGGAACCATAATCACCCTAATAGAAGCTCATTATCAGGAGAGCGGGCGGGGGAGGAGGAATCTTGTAGGAAAATTAATATTGTGGCTGCGTCTGTAATGTGGTATAATAATGCTGGAGATGATTATACATTACTATCCATAATTAAGGGCAGAAGTCTGCAGAAATCAGGGGCAGCACAGAAAATATTCCTTTTTTACAGAAACTTCAAGTATTGGTCAATTAAAGTGTAAAAACTGAAGGGAAAAATAGAAAATCAAGAGAAATCTTCTCCCTTCAGCCGCTCACTCCCAGACACCGGGCGGCCACGGTCTTTGCCTGTACAGTAGAGGCTAAATCCCAGTGGGCTAAGGGACCTCTGCTGATGTCACGCCCATGTGATCAGAAGAGGAGGGGCCTCTGCTGACATCATGCCCATGTGCCGCCCCTGCAGCGGTCGAACCGCTCGGATCCGGGGGTTTGCTGCTGTGGCTCGAGGGTCTCCGGACCCGGGGTCTTGCGGCCACTCTCAAATGAAAAAGGGGGCTATTTACAGGGGAGTTTTATTTCGTGACGCCACCCGTGGTTCGCGGTAAGGTTGAGTACCGCCGCTGCCCACGGGAGTACCCGGGGGAGATGGAGTGGGGCAGCCAGATGACGTTCCCTTCACGGGTAGGGGGAGACCCTTGGACTCTTGATGCTGGGGACGCTGGGGCAGGGGAAGGCCATGTACTCACTCAGGCAGCATCGGTGACGAAAAGCGGACTCTGACAACAAGGTAAACCAAGTCTCTGGGTGCCGCTGCCCTCTTGGGGGAACTCGTCCGGGTATTCGTCCCCTATAGTACTGCCGGCTGGTCTGGAGTCTGCCTCCGTGCACAAATTAGAAGTGTTCTGGTGGCCCGTTGGTGTAAAGCTGTTTGTAGTGGAGCTGTGCTCTCAAGGGATCACGCTTGGGATTTCTGTGGGCTGCGTGGGTTGGAAAGCCCTATCCCCCTTGTTGCGCTAGTGGCCCTGATCTCTGAGCTTCGTGGAGACAGTCCATAAGTCACTATCGTCCTCAGGTTAATTGCTAGGTTGCCTGAAGCTACTCCCCGACCTAGGGTCTAATTCCCCGCTGTGCTTTCGGTCCCAGACTGGTTATTAGACTCGATCTATTGACCGTCCTCCAAGACAGTCTCTTTGCTCTACTCCTCATGATTAGCAATGGACGAACAGTCTCAGTGCTCGGCTCCTCGGTGATTAGTAATGGATGGACAGTTTCGGTGCTCAGCTCTTCTGTGATTAGTAATGGATGGACAGTCTCGGTGCTCGGCTCTTCTGTGATTAGTAATGGATGGACAGTCTCGGTGCTCGGCTCTTCTGTGATTAGTAATGGATGGACAGTCTCGGTGCTCAGCTCTTCTGTGATAAGTAATGGATGGACAGTCTCGGTGCTCAGCTCTTCTGTGATTAGTAATGGATGGACAGTCTCGGTGCTCGGCTCTTCTGTGATTAGTAATGGATGGACAGTCTCGGTGCTCAGCACTTCTGTGATTAGTAATGGATGGACAGTCTTGGTGCTCGGCTCCTCTGTGATTAGTGTCGCGGGCGGGGAAGGACGCCGCTGCACTGCGCTCGCTAACGCTCGGGTCCGGCGCTGCTCGAGCGGTGGGCCGGATCCGGGGACTCGCCCGTGAGTGAAAGGGGGTAGTTTGGTTTGGGGATTTGGTCCGTGACGCCACCCACGGGTTGTGGTGAGATTGGGCACCACCGCTGCTGGTGACGGGGATCCCGGGAGCGATGGCAGGGAGAAGCTGGGATGTTGTTTTCCCCCTCCGTGGGTAGGGGTTGGTGGTCCCGGGGCCCGGTGAGATGACAGGGAGGCAGGGTTAGATGGGTGACGGGTCGCTTGGACTGCGCAGCGTGGTGCCAGACGGCACGGTAGTACTCACTCAGCCACAAAGGTACGCAAAGTCTCTGGTAAACCAAACGGCTGGATGGACGGGTCCCGCAGCCGGCTGCTGTGGCTTCTCCTGAACGGTTAGTGGTGGCTGCCTTTCCCTGCACCTTTGTGTATGTTCGGTCCCGGTGGATTCCCACCGGTAACCCGCTCCCCAGCATGTGTATGTGCCGGAGGAGCCCTTTTGCCCGCAGACTCTGCCCCTTGGAACTCTAGCTGTGGCGGTAGCTGTATTTCCTTTTGCTGGTCAGACGGTTGCCTTCAATCGGGTCTTAGCTGTTAGGAAACCCCTGGGGTTCCGGTCACTGACGGATTTGACCTCTAATGGCGATTCCAAGCCTGGTCGGGGTCCGTAGACCCTGCCTGTGTGTGCTGGCTTCACTTCACTCCCCGGTTCGGTACCGGCGGGTCACCGCCCGTCCCCGGTCCTACGGTTCCACGTTGATCTGCCTCTCCTGCAGACGGCCACCACTGTCTGCCAACCTTGCTCTTAGTGCCCGGGCCACACACCCGGACACGGTCAGTTTGCTCCTCTACTACCTCGTCACTCTTCTTTCTTGTACTTCCCTAACTGACTGACCTCCTTTTCCCGCCTCCAGGACTGTGAACTCCTCAGAGGGTGGGGCCAACCGCCTGGCTCCACCCCACCTGGTGTGGATATCAGCCCCTGGAGGGAGGCAACAAGGATTTTGTGTCTGGCTGATGTGCCTGTCTCAGGGCGGGGGTGTGTGCTGTAGTACCTGTGACGACCTGGCTAGTCCAGGGCGCCACATTAGTAATAGACGGACAGTCTTGGTGCTTGACTCTTCTGTGATTAGTGATGGATGTGTCGCGGGCGGAGGAGGGGACGCCGCGCTCTCCCACTGCTGCTCGGGTCCGGCTGCCGCGGCTGCTGCGGCCTGCTGCTGCTCGGTGGCTCGAGCGATGGGCCGGATCCCGGGGACTCTAGCGACGCTCCTCGCCCGTGAGTGAAACGGCATTTTGGGTGTAGGGATTGGTTATTGTCCGTGACGCCACCCACGGTTGTGGTGATTTGTTGACATCACCGCTGCTCTGTATGGGGATCCCGGGAAGGATGGTATGGAGCAGCCAGTTGTTGTGTTGCCCCTCCGTAGGTAGGGGTTGGTGATCCCGGGGCCCAGTGATGAGGTGGGTGATGCAGGGCTTGGTGGGCGCAGGGACGCGGGGGCAGCGCTGTGCCTTGCGGCACTGTGGCACTCACTCAGCCTGAGACGTTGACACAGTTTTTCGGTAAAACACACGGCTGGAAAAACGGTTCCCACGGACGGCTGCACTTGCTTTTCCCCAGTAGGTGACGGTGATGTCCCTTTTCCTGCACCTAATGTTTCTGTGTTGGTAGCGATGGGTTCCCACCGGTAACCCGCTCCCCGGCTTGGATATGGGCCGGAGGAGCCCTACCTTGCCCGCAGGCGCTGGCCCTGAGAAACTGGTGCCCTGGCGGTGGCGGTGTCTCTCTGTTACGGTTGGACTGTTGCCTTCAATCGGGACTTGGTTGTTTGGAGACAGACGTCCCCTTCACTGACGGATTTGGCAAATTATGGCGACTTCTAGCCTTGCCGGGATCCGAGAGGCCCTTGCCCTGGTGCTGACTGTTCTTCGTATACTGCTCCAGACCGCCGGGCCACTACCCGTCCGCGGTCCTTCCAGCAACCTCCGAGCAGTCACCCCTGCGGACTATCACCACCGTCTGCTGACCTTGCTGTCACTGTCCGGGCATACAGCCGGACCAACTTCAGGCTTTACTACTGTCACTTCAGCTTCTCTCTTTAGCTTCACTACTACTTTCACTTCCCTCACTTGACTCTTCTGTTTACTCCTTCACTTCCCTAACTGAACTCCTCCTCAGACTCTAGTCTGGCTTCTACTTCCACTCCTTCCACTTCCTCCTCCAAACTCTATCTGCCTGGTTCCTCCCGCCTCCAGGGCTGTGAACTCCTCGGTGGGCGGAGCCAACCGCCTGGCCCACCCCCTGGTGTGAACATCAGCCCCTGGAGGAAGGCAACAAGGATTTTGGTAGCCTGGGTGTTCCTAACTGGGGTGTAGGGTGTGGTGGTGTGATGACCTGTGACCCCTGGCTTGCCCAGGGCGTCACATTCCCCCTTAGCAAAATGCAGACCGTCCGCGGGCTGCCCGTCCAACACCGGTTTTATTTTCTGTAAAATATGTAAAAGGTAAACGGTAACATTTAAAGCATCACATCATCCCACAACGGGAGGCACATTTCTTAAAAGTTGCAAAACGGTTTACGGTTACGGTCTCCGCTCTCTCCCACCCAAACAACCTGGCCCTGATGCTGCCCCTAAAACCCAGGCAGCACCCCTTGACCCAAGTCCAGCACAAGTTACCCGAGCGGGATCTGTCCTTCCCCTCCAGAGGGTAGCCACCGGTTCCTGTGGTGGCTGGGCCCCAGCCTGCTCTGCTGAGGGCCCTCCCTCCAACCTGCCTCTCCGGAGGCGGCACTGCGGAAACGGTAACGGTAAACAACTTATTTACAAGCCACTAACGTTTGTGGTTGCCCTGCAAGTTCACGGGCTTGTCCATGGAAAGTCCTCCATGCAAACTTTTTAAACGGTCCCCACGGGGACAACGGTGCCGGTAACGGCCGGTTTCCTCAATCACAGTTAGACAATCAGATTACTTCTCGGTTTTATCTTCTTTTATCATTTGCAACTTTTTCCAAACAAACACAACTCAGTGGTGGTCCCAACGGGGACTGGACAACGGTGCTCTGCTGCCCTTACTCCAGATATTTAGCTTCATCCGAGGGAGGGGGTGCAGAACTCACTCGGCTCTCCTGGCTGCCCCTCAGTTTGGCATCTAGGGCGAACCACCCCCTCTCTCCACAGTGCCGGGTATACTGCACAATGTCACCCGGCATCAGATTACGGCCGGGGTGCTCCTCGGGCAAGTGGGCATTCACATCCCGCCGGGCTATAAACACTTCGGCCTCCAGGCCCGGTTCGTATATAAACCCATAGCCCTGGCGTACATCAAACCGCCTCACCTGCCCTTCGTAAAGTGGGCCCCGGACCCGGAATGTTGCTTGATGGAGGCTTTCTTTTTCTCTAATGGCTCGGGCCACCACCTCCGCCTTCTTCCTCTCTCTCTCACCGATCTCCAGGCCCAGCGGTAGCGGCTCCCTGTCCCAATACGGCGCTGCTGCGAGCTCCGGCGCACGGGTCGGGCCCGACGGGACATTCTGGACGTTGCCCACTGTCAGAGATCTGGGCGACAAGTCCCGCGGCGTCTTGGCCTTAGGCGCCACCTTGCAGCGACAACCCGGCGCTACCTCAGCCGAGGTGTGGGGGATGGGTACAGGGGCTTTCCGCAGCTGGGCCTCCGGCTCGGAACGGTCCATCAGCTCCGGCTCGGGGATTTCCTCTGGAGACACCTCCGGTGCGGTTTTTGGAGCCTTCCAAGGCAGCACCTCCGGTCGACTACAGGCTCCGGCTGCAGGTCGGCTCGCCTGGGCGGGCATGCTGGGTAGTGCTACCAGTTGCGGTGGTAGCAGGCCTAGTGGCGGGGTCACGGCCTCCGAGACGGGTGGCGAGGGAGGCAGCGGGGGAAGAGGGCTTGGACCGGGTCCCGCAGCCGCGATGACCGACCCTTCAAAGGCATCGGGGCGTGGGTCACTCACCCTCCCTTTCTCCGCTTCCTCCTCGCGTCTCCGCACGGCTGCTATAACGCCCGCCATGTCGGTCTCCCACTCCTCCATGAGGAGCTGCATCTTAACCTGCAGCCGTTGGTAGAGCTGCGCGGTCCGGATCTCCACCCACGCCACAGTTCCAGGCGCGGGGGCTACGGTGTTGCGGGACGGCATCCACATGCTGCTGGCGGCTTTTCCCAGGAACAAGATGTCTGCAGAGTCCTGGCGTCCCTGCTTTTATAGCTGCTCTCACATGCAGCCAGCCGCCATCGCGTCCCCCTTAGCTTCTTTTCGGCCCCTCCTCTATCGGGGCGGGGTTTTGGCCTTCGCGCCTCTGCTACTCGAGAAGACACTCGAGCGAGAACTTTTCGCGCCAAAGATGGCGACTTCTGAAATTTTTCAGCCGGATACCTCCGGCGGTTACAAGGCGCACCTCTACCCAACAGCAGAGCGGTAAGATCCTGTTCGTGACGCCAAGTTGTCGCGGGCGGAGGAGGGGATGCCGCGCTCTCCCACTGCTGCTCGGGTCCGGCTGCCGCGGCTGCTGCGGCCTGCTGCTGCTCGGTGGCTCGAGCGATGGGCCGGATCCCGGGGACTCTAGCGGCGCTCCTCGCCCGTGAGTGAAAGGGGATTTTGGGTGTAGGGATTGGTTATTGTCCGTGACGCCACCCACGGTTGTGGTGATTTGTTGACACCACCGCTGCTCTGTATGGGGATCCCGGGAAGGATGGTATGGAGCAGCCAGTTGTTGTGTTGCCCCTCCGTGGGTAGGGGTTGGTGATCCCGGGGCCCAGTGATGAGGTGGGTGATGCAGGGCTTGGTGGGCGCAGGGACGCGGGGGCAGCGCTGTGCCTTGCGGCACTGTGGTACTCACTCACCCTGAGACGTTGACACAGTTTTTCGGTAAAACACACGGCTGGAAAGACGGTTCCCACGGACGGCTGCACTTGCTTTTCCCCAGTAGGTGACGGTGATGTCCCTTTTCCTGCACCTAATGTTTCTGTGTTGGTAGCGATGGGTTCCCACCGGTAACCCGCTCCCCGGCTTGGATATGGGCCGGAGGAGCCCTACTTTGCCCGCAGGCGCTGGCCCTGAGAAACTGGTGCCCTGGCGGTGGCGGTGTCTCTCTGTTACGGTTGGACTGTTGCCTTCAATCGCGACTTGGTTGTTTGGAGACAGACGTCCCCTTCACTGACGGATTTGGCAAATTATGGCGACTCCTAGCCTTGCCGGGATCCGAGAGGCCCCTGCCCTGGTGCTGACTGTTCTTCGTATACTGCTCCAGACCGCCGGGCCACTACCCGTCCGCGGTCCTTCCAGCAACCTCCGAGCAGTCACCCCTGCGGACTATCACCGCCGTCTGCTGACCTTGCTGTCACTGTCCGGGCACACAGCCGGACCAACTTCAGGCTTTACTACTGTCACTTCAGCTTCTCTCTTTAGCTTCACTACTACTTTCACTTCCCTCACTTGACTCTTCTGTTTACTCCTTCACTTCCCTAACTGAACTCCTCCTCAGACTCTAGTCTGGCTTCTACTTCCACTCCTTCCACTTCCTCCTCCAAACTCTATCTGCCTGGTTCCTCCCGCCTCCAGGGCTGTGAACTCCTCGGTGGGCAGAGCCAACCGCCTGGCCCACCCCCTGGTGTGAACATCAGCCCCTGGAGGAAGGCAACAAGGATTTTGGTAGCCTGGGTGTTCCTAACTGGGGTGTAGGGTGTGGTGGTGTGATGACCTTTGACCCCTGGCTTGCCCAGGGCGTCACAGATGGACAGTCTCGGTGTTCGGCTCTTCAGTGATTAGTAATGGATGGACAGTCTCGGTGCTCGACTCTTCAGTGATTAGTAATGGATGGACAGTCTCGGTGCTCGGCTCTTCTGTAATTAGTAATGGACGGACAGTCTTGGTGCTCGGCTCCTCTGTGATTACTAATAGACGGACAGTCTCGGTGCTCGGCTCTTCTGTGATTAGTAATGGACGGACAGTCTCGGTGATCGGCTCCTCTGTGATTAGTTATGGACGGACAGTCTCGGTGCTCAGCTCTTCTGTGAATAGTAATGGATGGACAGTCTCGGTGTTCGGCTCTTCAGTGATTAGTAATGGATGGACAGTCTCGATGCTCAGCTCATATGTGGTTAGTAATGGACGGACAGTCTTGGTGCTCGGCTCTTCTGCAATTAGTAATGGATGAACAGTCTTGGTGCTTGGCTCTTCTGTGATTAGTGATGGATGGACAGTCTCGGTGATCGGCTCCTCTGTGATTAGTTATGGACCAACAGTCTCGGTGCTCGGCTCCTCTGTAATTAGTAATGGACGGACAGTCTCGGTGATCGGCTCCTCTGTGATTACTAATAGACGTACAGTCTCGGTGCTCGGCTCTTCAGTGATTAGTAATGGATGGACAGTCTCGGTGCTCGGCTCTTCTGTAATTAGTAATGGACGGACAGTCTCGGTGCTCGGCTCCTCTGTGATTACTAATGGACGGACAGTCTCGGTGATCGGCTCCTCTGTGATTAGTTATGGACGGACAGTCTCGGTGATCGGCTCCTCTGTGATTAGTTATGGACGGACAGTCTCGGTGATCGGCTCCTCTGTGATTAGTTATGGACGGACAGTCTCGGTGCTCAGCTCTTCTGTGAATAGTAATGGATGGACAGTCTTGGTGTTTGGCTCTTCAGTGATTAGTAATGGATGTACAGTCTCGGTGCTCAGCTCATCTGTGGTTAGTAATGGACGGACAGTCTTGGTGCTCGGCTCTTCTGCAATTAGTAATGGATGGACAGTCTTGTTGCTCGGCTCCTCAGTGATTAGTAATGGATGGACAGTCTCGGTGGTCGGCTCTTCTGTGATTAGTGGTGGATGGACAGTCTCGGTGCTCAGCTCTTCTGTGAATAGTAATGGATGGACAGTCTCGGTGTTCGGGTCTTCAGTGATTAGTGATGGACAGACAGTCTCGGTGCTCAGCTCTTCAGTGATTAGTAATGGATGGACAGTCTCGGTGCTCAGCTCTTCTGTGGTTAGTAATGGACGGACAGTGTTGGTGCTCAGCTCTTTAGTGAATAGTGATGGATGGACAGTCTTGTTGCTCGGCTCCTCGGTGATTAGTAATGGATGGACAATCTCGGTGCTCGGCTCTTCTGTAATTAGTAATGGACGGACAGTCTTGTTGCTCGGCTCCTCGGTGATTAGTAATGGATGGACAGTCTCGGTGCTCGGCTCCTCTGTGATTAGTAATGGACGGAGAGTCTCGGTGGTCGGCTCTTCTGTGATTAGTGATGGATGGACAGTCTCGGTGCTCAGCTCTTCTGTGAATAGTAATGGATGGACAGTCTCGGTGTTCAGGTCTTCAGTGATTAGTGATGGACGGACAGTCTCGGTGCTCGACTCTTCAGTGATTAGTAATGGATGGACAGTCTCGGTGCTCAGCTCTTCTGTGGTTAGTAATGAACGGACAGTCTTGGTGCTCGGCTCTTCTGCAATTAGTAATGGATGGACAGTCTTGTTGCTCGGCTCCTCGGTGATTAGTAATGGATGGACAGTCTCGGTGCTCGGCTCCTCTGTGATTAGTAATGGACGGAGAGTCTCGGTGGTCGGCTCTTCTGTGATTAGTGATGGATGGACAGTCTCGGTGCTCAGCTCTTCTGTGAATAGTAATGGATGGACAGTCTCGGTGTTCAGGTCTTCAGTGATTAGTGATGGACGGACAGTCTCGGTGCTCGACTCTTCAGTGATTAGTAATGGATGGACAGTCTCGGTGCTCAGCTCTTCTGTGGTTAGTAATGAACGGACAGTCTTGGTGCTCGGCTCTTCTGCAATTAGTAATGGATAGACAGTCTTGGTGCTCGGCTCCTCGGTGATTAGTAATGGATGGACAGTCTCGGTGCTCGGCTCCTCTGTGATTAGTAATGGACGGAGAGTCTCGGTGGTCGGCTCTTCTGTGATTAGTGATGGTTGGACAGTCTCGGTGCTCAGCTCTTCTGTGAATAGTAATGGATGGACAGTCTCGGTGTTCAGGTCTTCAGTGATTAGTGATGGACGGACAGTCTCGGTGCTCGACTCTTCAGTGATTAGTAATGGATGGACAGTCTCGGTGCTCAGCTCTTCTGTGGTTAGTAATGAACGGACAGTCTTGGTGCTCGGCTCTTCTGCAATTAGTAATGGATGGACAGTCTTGGTGCTCAGCTCTTTAGTGAATAGTGATGGATGGACAGTCTTGGTGCTCGGCTCCTCTGTGACATTTTAGAGCTAAGGCCTGGGCCACACGGGGATCTACTGTGATCCACGCATGACATTCGGCTCACGCTGGCAGCACAGCAAGAGTCGAGTGACATGCAAGTGTCACTGCGACTGAGGTCCGATCATGCGATCGGACCTCAGCTGTGGGGGGCGGGCTGACACTGAGGAGGGGAGGGCTGGCTCTGAGGAGGGGAGGGATTTCTCTGCCTCTCTCCTCCGTAGCTGGCTATTGCCTTTCTCGCCCTGCACTCGCGGTACACCGGTGTACTGCAAGTACGGTGCGATTTTTCTCTCGCCCCATAGACTTGAATGGGTGCGAGAGAAACAAGGATTGTATTACACCGGCAGCATGCTGCAACTGTTTTCTCGGTCTGATTAGGGCTGAGAAAATAATCGCTCTTGTGCGCTGACACACAGGCTAGTATTGGTCCGAGTGGAATATGATGTTTTATCACATTACACTCGCTCCGATTTTCATGCCGTGTCTTTTAGGCCTAAGAGTCAAAGTTTTCTCCAACATGTTGACAAAATCGCATAAAAATTTACAGACTTACATAAAATGACTCGAGGGGAGATCATTTCTGACAAGTTTTGGCAATTTATTTTTTTAATTCCCAAGTCAAAGTCAACAAGAAACATCAAACCACGTTCAGAACGGGATTTCATGTTACACTGTTACTTGTTTGTATATGACCCTCCTGAATTGTAAAGCGCTGTGGAATATGTTGGCGCTATAGAAATAAAGATTTTTATTATTATTATGGTGAATATAAAAGAAGCCAGGAAAACAGATAAAACAGATTTCAAGAAAGGAGCAAATGAGACTATGAATAACGTGGAAATGAAATCAAACAGACTAAAGACAAAAAATCACAATAATGAGTCGAGGACAAAGAGGGGAAAAGACAAATGTAGTTTTTGGAGAATGTGAAGAAGGGAAGAAGGAAAGAAAGAGATTGGAGGAGGAGGAAGAGGAGGAGGAAAAAAATGAGGAGGAGAACCTTGTGTTCAGATAATCTACTAAATGCTAGTGCATGCCCTCATAATCTCCCGCCTCGACTACTGTAACATCCTCCTCTGTGGCCTCCCTGCCAACACGCTCGCCCCTCTCCAGTCCATCCTTAACTCTGCTGCCCGACTTATCCACCTCTCTCCTCAATACCACCCCGCTTCTCCCCTCTGCATGTCCCTCCACTGGCTTCCAATCTTCCACCGTATCCAATTCAAACTTCTAACACTGACCTACAAAGCTGTGCATAATCTTTCCCCTCCGTACATCTCCGAACTACTCTCCCACTACACTCCAACACGTCACCTCCGGTCCTCCCAAGATCTCCTCCTCTCCTCCTCTCTCATTCGCTCCTCACGCAACCGACTCCAAGACTTCTCCCGAGCATCCCCAGTCTCCTGGAACTCGCTGCCTCAACACGTCAGACTATCCCCTACCCTTGCAAACTTCAAACGGAACCTGAAAACTCATCTGTTCAGAAATGCCTACAATCTACAATGAACTCGCTGCCGCCCGACCACCGTGCGGAGCTGCCGCCCGACCACCGTGCGGAGCTGCCGCCCGACCACCGTGCGGAGCTGCCGCCCGACCACCGTGCGGAGCCGCCGCCTGACCTACACCCCACCTATTGTCTCCTCCCCATAATCCTATAGAATGTAAGCCCGCAAGGGTAGGGCCCTCTTCCCTCTGTACTAGTCTGTCTACTGTAACTTGTATACGTATTTTGTATGTAACCCCCTTCTCATGTACAGCACCATGGAATTAATGGTGCTCTATAAATAAATAATAATAATAATAATAATAATCTGCTATATCTGCCGCCTACCTGTAGTAAGAGAGGAGATGTAATTACCCTTATAGAAGCTCCTCGTCAGGTGATATTGTTTAGGAAAATGAATATTGTGACCTCGTCAGTAATGTGGTTTCTTCAATCTGAAGATAATTATATAATTCTAAGAATAAATAGTCCTTCGAACTGGAATCGAACCAGTGACCTAAGGATGTCTGTGTTCCACCTACAGTCCTCCGCTCTACCAGCTGAGCTATCGAAGGATCCTGAGTGATGACTACTCTGCTGGTGTCACCTGGCTGACTGTCCAGGTTAATGGTTTACCTCACACTGTTGACGGGTGACTAGGCCGCTAACTGAATTGTATATCCAGCTAATCCCGGCCTCACGTGGCTGATTTTTCAGCTTCTCTGCCGTCCGGTCCCGGTGCTTCCTGCTGTTATTTCCTCGGATGAAACCCCTTTATTTTTGCCTAAGAACACGGCCATGAATAAAGAATGGGATCTAAACCTTCTACATCATCAGCTTCTCCCACCATACAGGACAATGTGGAGATGATGCTTTTCCCCAGTGATGGAAGCCACATCTCAAGGCAAAAGTGAGAACTAAGTGTCTCGTGGAACAAAACTCTGATATTTTAGGTCCTTGGCAGGAAACTCCACAATTCTCAGTCCCACCGAGAATCCTCAAAATGTGACTAAACCCCTGAAATTATGTGAACTTCCAAGCTCTGATGAGAGAAAACATGGTAGTCAGTTAAGATCTGCCCTGAGGCCGATATCCAGCCACCGAGGGAAGGGCAGATGTCGCGGGCGGAGGAGGGGATGCTGCGCTCTCCCACTGCTCGGGTCCGGCTGCTGCGGCCTGCTGCTGCTCGGTGGCTCGAGCGATGGGCCGGATCCCGGGGACTCGAGCGGTGTTCCTCGCCCGTGAGTAAAAGGGGTTTAGTTGTTGGGGTAGTTTATTGTCCATGACGCCACCCACGGTTGTGGTGATTGTGTGGACACCACCGCTGCTCTGTCTGGGGATCCCGGGAGTGGTGGTATGGAGCAGCCAGTTGTTGATTTGCCCCTCTGTGGGTAGGGGGTTTGGTGGTCCTGGGGCCCAGTGATGGGGTTGGGATGGTGGACGGGCGAGTTATGGGGCCTGTGGAGGTGCAGGGGCGCAGGGGCAGAGCTGTGCCGCACGGCACGGAGGTACTCACTCAGCCAAAGGATAATGACAAAGTTCTCGGTAAACAAGCGGCTGGTTGGACGGGTCCCTCGGACGGCTTCGGTGCTGATGTTCCCTACAGTTAGCGGTGACGGTCTCTTCCCTGCAACTATGTGTAGTCCTTTGGTAGCGATGGATTCCCACCGGTAACCCGCTCCCCGACCTGGATATGAGCCGGAGGAGCCCCTCTCTTGCCCGCAGGCGCTGGCCCTGGGAAACTGGTGCCTTGGCGGTGGCGGTGTCTCCCCTTAACGGTCGGACTGTTGCCTTCAATCGGGACTTGGTTGTTGGGAGACCCAGTGGTCCCCTTCACTGACGGATTTGGCAAATTATGGCGACTCCTAGCCTTGCCGGGATCCGAAAGGCCCCTGCCCTGGTGCTGACTGTTCTTTGTATACCGCTCCGGTACCGCCGGGTCACCACCCGTCCACGGTCCTTTCGGCAACCTCCGAGCAATCTCTCCTGCAGACGGTCACCGCCGTCTGCCAACCTTGCTGTCTCAGTCCGGGGCACACACCCGGACCAACTTCAGGCTTCTTGATGTCACTTTTCTCTTTTCACTTCTTCCTTCTCTCACTACAACTCCACTGTTTACTCCTCACACTTCAAACTCTCAAACTCAACTGAACTGCCTGGTTTTCCCGCCTCCAGGGCTGTGAACTCCTCGGTGGGTGGAGCCAACCACCTGGCCCACCCCCTGGTGTGGACATCAGCTCCTGGAGGAAGGCAACAAGGATTTGTGTTTTGACCTTGGTGTTCCTGCAGGGAATGTGGGGTGCGTGTGGTGTTGTGACCTGTGACCCATGGCTTGCCCAGGGCGTCACATTCCCCCTTAGCAAAACGCAGACCGTCCTCGGGCTGCCCGTCCAACACTGGTTTTATTTTCCTTTTGTTTTTCTGAAAAGATAAAAAACGGTAACACATATACAGGTATACTAACATCATCCCACAGCGGGAGGCACATTTCTTAAACGTTACGGTTTTAACGGTTAACGGTTACGGTCTCCGCTCTCTCCCACCCAAGCAACCTGGCCCTGATGCTGCCCCTAGAAAACAGGCAGCACCCCTTGACCCCAGTCCTGCACCAAGTTACCTGAGCGGGATCTGTCCTTCCCCTCCAGAGGGTAGCCACCGGTTCCTGTGGTGGCTGGGCCCCAGCCGGCTCTACTGCGGGCCCTCCCTCCAACCTGCCTCTCCGGAGGCGGCAATTGCGGAAACGGTAACGGTAACTCAACTTATTTACAAGCCACTAACGTCTGTGGTTGCCCTGCAAGTTCACGGGCTTGTCCATGAGCAGTTCCTCATGCAAACAATTTGAAAACGGTCCCCACGGGGACAACGGTGCCGGCAACGGCCGGTTTTCCAAATCACGGTAGGACAATCAGGTAACTGTTCGGTTCCATTTACTTATCATTTTCATTTTCAACAACTTGCAAACACAAACAGACTTTCTGGTCCCAATGGGGACTGGACAACAGGGTTACGCTGCCCTACTCAGAGTCTTCGGCTTCACCTGAGGGAGGGGATGCAGCACTCACACGGGCCTCCTGGCTGCCCCTCTATTTCGCATCTAGGGCAAACCACCCCCTCTCTCCACAGTGCCGGGTGTACTGAACTATGTCGCCCGGCATCAGGTTACGACCGGGGTGCTCTTCGGGCAGGTGAGCATTCACATCCCGCCGGGCTATAAACACTTCGGCCTCCAGGCCCGGTTCATAAATAAATCCATAGCCCCGGCGGACATCAAACCGCCTCACCTGTCCCTCGTACAGCGGGCCCCGGACACGGAAAGTCGCCTGACGGAGGTTCTCTTTTTCCCGGATTGCACGGGCCACCAACTCTGCCTTCTTTCTTTCCCTCTCACCGATTTCCAGGCCCAGCGGTACCGGTTCCCTGTCCCAGTACGGCGCTGCTGCGAGATCCGGCGCACGGGTCGGGCCCCGCGGGACATTTTGGACGCTGCCCACTGTTAGGGATCTGGGCGGCAGGTCCCGCGGCGTCTTGGCCTTGGGCGCCGCCTTGCAGCGGCAACCCGGCGCAACCTCAGCCGAGGTGTAGGGGATGGGCACAGGGGCTTTCCGCTGCTGGGCCTTCGGCACGGAGCAGGCTGTCGGCTCTGGCTCGGGGGACCTCTCGGGGGACGCCTCCAGTTCGGGCTTCGGGGCCTTCCACGGCAACACCTCCGGGCGGCTACTGGCTCCGGCTGCAGGTCGGCCCGCTGGGCGGGCATGCTGGGTATAGCTACCAGTTGCGGTGGCAGCGGGCCTAGTGGCGGGGTCACGGCTTCCGGGACGGGTGGCGAGGGAGGTAGCAGGGGGAGAGGGTCTGGACCGGGTCCCGCAGCCGCGATGACCGGCCCTTCAAGGGCATCGGGGCGTGGGTCACTCACCCTCCCTTCCTCAGCTTCCTCCTCACGTCTCCGCACGGCCGCTATGACATCAGCCATGTCAGTCTCCCACTCCTCCATGAGGAGCTGCATCTTGACCTGCAGCCTCTGGTAGAGCTGCGCGGTCCGGATCTCCACCCACGCCGCGGTTCCCGGCGCGGGGGCTACGGTGCTTCTAGACGGCATCCACATGTTGCTGGCGGTCTCTCCCAGGAACAAGATGGTTGCAGGGTCCTGGCGTCCCTGCTTTTATAGCTGCGTTCACATGCAGCCAGCTGCCATTTCGTCCATCCGTGTCCCCCTTAGCGTCTTGCTGGCCCCTCCTCTATTGGGGCGGGGTTTTGGCCTTCGCGCCTCTGCTACTCGAGAAGACGCTCGAGCGGGAACTCTTTGCGCCAAAGATGGCGGCTTCTGAAATTTTCCGGCCGGACACCTCCGGCGGTCACAAGGCGCACCTCTACCCAACGGCAGAGCGGTAAGATCCTGTTCGTGACGCCAAGTTGTCTCGGGCGGAGGAGGGGACGCTGCGCTCTCCCACTGCTCGGGTCCGGCTGCCGCTGCTGCTGCGGCCTGCTGCTGCTCGGTGGCTCGAGCGATGGGCCGGATCCCGGGGACTCGAGCGGCGCTCCTCGCCCGTGAGTGAAAGGGGTTTGGTTGTTGGGATAGTTTATTGTCCGTGACGCCACCCACGGTTGTGGTGATTGTGTGGACACCACCGCTGCTCTGTCTGGGGATCCCGGGAGTGGTGGTATGGAGCAGCCAGTTGTTGATTTTCCCCTCCGTGGGTAGGGGGTTTGGTGGTCCTGGGGCCCAGTGATGGGGTTGGGATGGTGGACAGGCGGGTTATGGGGCCTGTGGAGGTGCAGGGGCGCAGGGGCAGCTCTGTGCCGCACGGCACGGAGGTACTCACTCAGCCAAAGGATAATGACAAAGTTCTCGGTAAACAAGCGGCTGGTTGGACGGGTCCCTCGGACGGCTACGGTGCTGATGTTCCCTGCAGTTAGCGGTGACGGTCTCTTCCCTGTACCTATGTGTAGTCCTTTGGTAGTGATGGATTCCCACCGGTAACCCGCTCCCCAACCTGGATATGAGCCGGAGGAGCCCCTCTCTTGCCCGCAGGCGCTGGCCCTGGGAAACTGGTGCCTTGGCGGTGGCGGTGTCTCCCCTTAACAGTCGGACTGTTGCCTTCAATCGGGACTTGGTTGTTGGGAGACCCAGTAGTCCCCTTCACTGACGGATTTGGCAAATTATGGCGACTCCTAGCCTTGCCGGGATCCGAAAGGCCCCTGCCCTGGTGCTGACTGTTCTTTGTATACCGCTCCGGTACCGCCGGGTCACCACCCGTCCACGGTCCTTTCGGCAACCTCCGAGCAATCTCTCCTGCAGACGGTCACCGCCGTCTGCCAACCTTGCTGTCTCAGTCCGGGGCACACACCCGGACCAACTACAGGCTTCTTGCTGTCACTTTTCTCTTTTCACTTCTTCCTTCTCTCACTACAACTCCACTGTTTACTCCTCACACTTCAAACTCTCAAACTCAACTGAACTGCCTGGTTTTCCCGCCTCCAGGGCTGTGAACTCCTCGGTGGGTGGAGCCAACCACCTGGCCCACCCCCTGGTGTGGACATCAGCCCCTGGAGGAAGGCAACAAGGATTTGTGTTTTGACCTTGGTGTTCCTGCAGGGAATGTGGGGTGCGTGTGGTGTTGTGACCTGTGACCCCTGGCTTGCCCAGGGCGTCACACAGAAGTCTGGAGTAATCGGGGGCAGAGCAGGAAATATTCAGTCTGCACAGAAATATCATGTATTGGTCAATTAAAGAGTAAAACCTGAGGGGAAAAATGAAAAGGAAGAGAAATTTCCTGTCTGCAGCTGCTCACTCCCAGTCACCAAAGTGGCCACGGACAGTGCCTGTTATAGACAGCGAGCGCCGACATCATACTGCTGCCCAATGACTGATACACTGTGCTGCATCGTCCCAGGAGGAGAGATCTGGTCCAGCAGAACCGCGGCGTGGGTGGAGATCCGGACCGCGCAGCTCTACCAGAGGCTGCAGGAGCTCATGTGAACGTTGGTGGTATAGTGAACTGTCATCGATTTCATGTTAAAGGAAAAATGCTTTTTTTCCTTTAACATGAACCAGCATTCAGTACGGAGCATCGGAGGACACGGACATTGTCCTCTGCACATCACCAGCCTCAGCTCCCGGGGAAGAATTTCTCCTATATCTCTATCTCATAGTCAGTCAGAACCTTGGACTGAGCTCAAAATCAGCTGTAAAAAAAAACACTTGGAAGGGAAAAATACCAAGCAGGACGAACAGAGGGATAAAAGAAGGAAGAAAGAAGGGAAAAAGGGAAAGACACTGAGCAGGATGAACAGATGGAGAAAAGAAGGAGGCAAAAAGTGAAAGACACCGAGGAAGATGAACAGAGGGAGAAAAGAAGAAAGAAAGGAGAGAAAAAGGGAAAGACACCGAGGAGGATGAACAGAGGGATAAAAGAAGAAAAGAAAGAGGGAAAAAGGGAAAGACACCAAGCAGGATGAACAGAGGGATAAAAGAAGAAAAGAAAGAGGGAAAAAGGGAAAGACACTGAGCAGGATGAACAGATGGAGAAAAGAAGGAGGCAAAAAGTGAAAGACACCGAGGAGGATGAACAGAGGGAGAAAAGAAGAAAGGAAGGAGAGAAAAAGGGAAAGACACCGAGGAGGATGAACAGAGGGAGAAAAGAAGAAAAGAAAGAGGGAAAAAGGGAAAGACACCAAGCAGGATGAACAGAGGGAGAAAAGAAGAAAAGAAGGAGCGAAAAATTGAAAGACACCGAGGAGGAGGAACAGAGGGAGAATTGAAGAAAGGAAGGAGGAAAAAGGGAAAGACACCGAGCAGGAAGAACAGAGGGAGAAAAGAAGAAAGGAAGAAGGGAAAAAGGGAAAGACACAGAGCAGGAGGAACAGAGGGATAAAAGAAGAAAGAAAGGAAGAGAAAAAAGAGGTAAAAGGAAAAGACACCAAGCAGGATGAACAAAGGGATAAAAGAAGAAAGGAAGGAGGGAAATAGAAGGAAAAGGTGAAAGACACCTGTGACACCCTGGCCTATCAGGTCGTCACAGGATATTGTGCAATCTGCCCTTCTGCATGATATCCAATCCTCCTTGGTTACGGGTCCCTGACCTTTGGTGTTACCAAGAACAAGCTAATCAAAATCCTTGGAACACTCTGCGCCACACCCACCAGACACACCAGTGGATGGCCTGAAGGGAATAGGGTCACCCACTGGGGGGTTGATTAAGGGGAGGTCAGGAGTGTCAGGAGACAGTCAGTTAAGCAGTGACTCTCAATAGGAGAGGTCACAAGTGAGTTGAGCAGTGACTCTCAAGAGGAGAGGTCAGGAGTTGGGCTCCTTGAGTTAATAGGTGGCAGACGTTGGTTTGGGCCTGGTAGGAGCTGGACCCCGGTCGCAGGGGATCATGACAAGGGGCACGGACTGTCGAGGAGGACAGCCGGCGGCCTTGTGCCATCACCGGGCAGGGGCCAGGGCCCGACGGGGTACGTGGACCCTAGGTCAGAAAGTGGCTTCAGGCGTCCTGGCAATTTACCCGACGAGGACGGAGTCTTCAAGGTCTGTTCTCCACCCACTCCAAAATCGGGGTACTAGCTTAATGAGCGGGATAGGACTTTCCCACTACACAGTCCAGAAAATCCGAAGCGTGAACCCTGAGAGCAAGCTCACCCAGTTAGCCACACTGGTGAGCGGGACCCGACCAGTTTTATACTCAAGAGACCAACCAGAGAAACTAGGTGCCAAGGTAAAGGTCACAGACTAACAGGCAACACCTACGGGCACGGGATCCAGGTGTGCTACCTCCCAGCGGCAGCGGTGTCAAGAACTTTGGTTTACCACAGTTGTTGGTGTCAGCGTTATTAGACATAGTGAGTACAAAAGTGACCCTTACCGTCCCAACGGCACCTCCCCGTCACCCACATCGAGTCCTGGGGCACCCCTTCTACCCGTGGAGGGGATAAATACCTGGCTGCCCACACCACCAGGTACTCCCAACTGCAGCGGTGGTACTCCACCTTACCACACACCACGGGTTGCGTCACAAACTTCAAACTTAACACCCCCCTGTAAATACCCACCCTTTATTCCGAGTTGCCGCACGACTCCGACCCCCGGGTCCGGAGATCCCTCAAGCCACTGTGGATCCGGATCCGAGCAGCCCGGCTGCTGACGCGGGGGCGGCACACATCGAGCAGGATGAACAGAGGGAGAAAAGAAGAAAAGAAGGAGGGAAAAGGGAAAGACACCGAGCAGGATGAACAGAGGGATAAAAGAAGAAAGGAAGGAGGGAAAAAGGGAAAGACACCGAGCAGGATGAACAGAGGGATAAAAGAAGAAAGGAAGGAGGAAAAAGAAGGAAAAAGGAAAAGATAACGAATAGGATGAAGAGGGGGATAAAAGTAGAAGAGAAAGAGAGAAAAAGGGTAAGACACCGAGCAGGATGTACAGAGGGAGAAAAGAAGCAAGGAAGGAGAGAAAAAGAGAAAGACACTGAGCAGGATGAACAGAGGGAGAAAAGAAGAAAGAAAGGAGGGAAAAAGGGAAAGACATCGAGCAGGAGGAACAGAGGGAGAAAAGAAGAAAGAAAGGAGGGAAAAAGGAAAAGACACAGCAGGAGGAACAGAGGGAGAAAAGAAGAAAGAAAGGAAGGAAAAAGGGAAAGACACCGAGCAGGATGAACAGAGGCAGAAAAGAAGAAAGGAAGGAGGGAAAAAGGGAAAGACACCGAGCAGGATGAACAGAGGGATAAAAGAAGAAAGGAAGGAGGGAAAAAGAGAGAGACACCGAGCAGGATAAACAGAGGGAGAAAAGAAGAAAGAAAGGAGGGAAAAAGGGAAAGACACCGAGCAGGATGTACAGAGGGAGAAAAGAAGAAATAAAGGAGGGAAAAAGGGAAAGACACCGAGCAGGATGAAGAGAGGGAGAAAAGAAGAAAGGAAGGGGGAAAAAGGAAAAGACACCAAGCAGGATGAAAAGAGGGAGAAACAAAGAAAGAAAGGAAGGAAAAAGTGAAAGACACCGAGCAGGATGAACAGAGGCATAAAAGAAGAAAGGAAGGAGGGAAAAAGGGAAAGACACCGAGCAGGATGAACAGAGGGAGAAAACAAGAAAGGAAGGAGGGAAAAATGGAAAGACACCAAGCAGGATGAAGAGAGGGAGAAACGAAGAAAGAAAGGAAGGAAAAAGGGAAAGACACCGAGCAGGATGAACAAAGGGAGAAAAGAAGAAACGGAGGAGGGAAAAAGGGAAAGACACCGAGTAGGATGAACAGAGGGAGAAAAGAAGAAAGGAAGGAGGGGAAAAAGGGAAAGACACCAAGCAGGATAAACAGAGGGAGAAACGAAGAAAGGAAGGAGGAAAAAAGGAAAAGACACCAAGCAGGATGAACAGAGGGAGAAACGAAGAAAGGAAGGAGGGAAAAAGGAAAAGAAACCGAGCAGGATGAACAGAGGGAGAATAGAAGAAGGAAGGAGGGAAAAAGGGAAAGACACCGAGTAGGATGAACAGAGGGAGAACAGAAGAAAGGAAGTAGAGAAAAAGGGAAACACACTGAGCAGGATGAACAGAGGGATAAAAGAAGAAAGAAAGAAAGAAAGAAAGAAAGAAAGGGAAAAAGGGAAAGACATCGAGCAGGATGAACAGAGGGAGAAAAGAAGGAGGAAAAAAGGGAAAGACACAGAGCATGATGAACAGAGGGAGAAAAGAAGAAAGGAAGGAGGGAAAAAGGGAAAGACACCGAGCAGGATGAACAGAGGGAGAAAAGAAGAAAGGAAGGAGAGAAAAAGGGAAAGACACCGAGCAGGATGAACAGAGGGAGAAAAGAAGAAAGAAAGAAGAGAAAAAGGGAAAGACATCGAGCAGGATGAACAGAGGGAGAATAGAAGAAGGAAGGAGGGAAAAAGGGAAAGACACCGAGTAGGATGAACAGAGGGAGAACAGAAGAAAGGAAGTAGAGAAAAAGGGAAACACACTGAGCAGGATGAAGAGAGGGAGAATAGAGGAAGGAAGGAGGGAAAAAGGGAAAGACACCGAGCAGGATGATCAGAATGATAAAAGAAGGAAAAAGTGAATAAGGGAAAAAACATTTTATTACTTTACAGGAGTCTGGTTCTTTCCTCTTCCCCCTTCAGTCCATGTGCGGCAGTGATGGCTCCTGTGCATCCAGAAGGCCTCATGCTCTGTAGGATTTGTGTGTGAGGCATCAGGAAGGTCACATCACATATTGCACCAGTTATGCCATCTACACATATGGCCTGGGACAACTCATAAAGTCCCATGGCATTCAGTACCACCTATATGCTGACAACACTCAGATCTACCTCTCTGGCCTAGATGTCACATCTCTGCTGTCCAGAATCCCAGAGTGTCTATCTTCCATATCTTCCTTCTTCTCCTCTTACTTCCTAAAGCTCAATGTGGCTGTGGCGCTCCTGAGGCTTCCGTCGCCACAGAGATATGCACCTCAGGTAAGGACAAGGGTACAAACCGGTTCACAGGCAAATTCACACTACACCTATTGTCAGGCATATTTTGAGACCGGAGATAGTGGCAGCTACCCCCATGCTGTAGTCATGGGGGCCGTAAGACCCATCTCTTCTCCCATAGGGTGGGGCCTAGCAACGAGGAAAGTGGGAGGAGCTAACTGAAAGTGAGAGTAGAGACAGGAAGTTCAAAGTCAGTCAGTAAGGAGAGTAGTCGGTGAGAGAGTGAAGAGAAAGTGACGGAGAGAGAAGTTTCCTGGTGGAGATCCCGGGGCCCAGCTAGGCCCAGGTGACACCACAGACAGAGAAGAAAGGATCCCAGGGCCACGGAAGGGCATATTTGCTCGTGGCCTGCTCCACAGGAAGATCGGGTAGAGGGATCTGGCTGCATTCGGGGACGGTCTCCAGACAGAGGAAGAAAGACATTTCATCATAAAGGGACACCCAGGCTCAGGGTGGTTGCAAGCGCCCAGGGCCACAACCTGCCGTAGATCCCCTGGGAAGAGGCTAAGATTCCAGTCAGCAAGCCCCCTTGACCAGATTCTATGGTAGAGGCCAAGACAAGTTCATCTATCAAAGTCAAGGCTGAGAAGCCAGTGGAAAGAGACATAAAAGTGGTGCACCGGTATTAACCCTAAGAATTACCTGGGATCGGCGGAGGTCCCTGACAGTCGATCCCAGCATACCATTGGGCAACTGGTTTGTCGACACCTGGACTCAGAAACAGTGAGTAAAAGACCTTGAAACTGCAACTCCTGGTGTCTCCTCCCTTTTGTTCTACACTGCACCACCATTGCATAGACTCTTACAAGCACCAACGGTTGCCCCGGGGTACCGTTCCACCTGTGGGGAGCAGAACCATCCCAGCTGCCATTACATCAGCCCCGGAGGCCCTATCCAGCAGCAGCGGCTCCATAGCCGTAATCCACAGGTGGCGTCACGAATATATTTTCCATAAACTTTATTACAATCACCACCCCCACAGCCGCCATATTAGTTGACCCCGCCAGGCTCACGGAGTCGGGCCCTGCCACCGCTGACTACCCCCGGACTAGTCCGGCCCGACACCGGGTGTCCCAGAGCCCTGGGGTGGGCGAGTCAACCTTGGCGTCACGAACAGGATTTCGTGCCCGGTCCTACCGGGTACTGTGCGCCTTACAGAACTGTGTGACAAGACTGTGATTAACTGTGTTTTACTGTGTGAAAAAGCTGCCGCCGCCATTAGCCTTGCTGAGCGCGGGAGGAAGAGGGGCGTGCCTGAAGAAAGAGCGTGAAAATAAGCCCCACCCCCTTGTCTTGAGAAAAGAGCGCGAAGTTAAGGCCAGCCTCCGCTCTGCAAGGAGGGGGATAAAGAAATGGCGCATCAGCGAGCTAAAAGTCTGCAAAAGTAATTATAGATGCCAGACCAGAATGCTGACAGAATGTACTGGATCGTAGGCGGAGTGATGCTGGCCGTGGTGGGCTTGGTGCCAGCTTGGCGCCAAGCGCTGGTGCAGCCCCCGGCCCCGCCTCCAGACTGGAAAAGGGTGCAGCCGAGTGGCGTGGTCGAGTGCTCGAGCAGTGCAGACGCGAGCAGGAACCAGGCTGGAAACATGGCAGAACACCTGCAGCCAGGCACCCTAGGGAGCAAGCAACAAGACCCCGAGCTAAACCTTTTCCGGGAAGAAGTGGAGCTCCTCATCCGGAGGTTGAGCACCTTGCAAGCGGAGGTGGAGAGGTGGATTGATGAAGGAGCTGGAGGAGCAAGTGCCAAGAAGAACCGGGCGACACCCGAGGTCATGGGCCAGAGAGAGCAGGCCGTAGTGGTGCACCCGCGTAAGCAGCATGCCGCCCCTACTTGGCCAAGCCCAGGGCGCAATGAAGCACTGCCGCCCAGCCCTCCTGCAGGCTTGCAGGAGGTCCCCGCTGACCACACCGAGGCTTGGGCGATTACCGCTGATTCCGACAGTGAGGATGGCGCCCTAGACAGCCCAGACCCCGACCAACTAGTGGGTCCCTTACCAAGCCCTCCCACCGGCGTACCTGGCGCGTCCTCGCCTGGGATAAATTGGAACGCAGCACCGACCACGACCTGGGATTGGCTTATCCAATACTCCCTGCCTCGACCCCGCTTGCCACCCACATAGCCTGCGCACGGCAGCTGGAACAATTCCGGTATGAAAGGGAGTGCCGGGAGGAAAAGAGAAAAGCTGGGAGGAAAAGAGAAAAGCAATAGAGTCAACCAACCTGGCCTCCAAGGCCCGCATCAGGAGATCACGCAAAGGGTCCCAGGGCCCAGTCAGGAGGGGCCAAGTCCTGGACTTTAGACTGGAGGAGGGCTGGGGCTTCATACGGGAGCCCGGCCTGGGAAAGGATGTGTTTGTCTCCCGCCGGGATATAGAAGAACATCTAGAGAGAGGCCACCCAGGGCGCGATGTCCAGCCTGGCGACCTGGTAGAATATACGCGGCTGATGGGGAACCGGGGGTGGTATGCCCTAAATGTCCACGTACTGCATGAGGAAGCAGCCCCGGCGGAACCAGCTTGCCGCAGCTTCACTCCTGCCCGAACCTAGGCCGCAGCACCCTGAAGCAGACCTGCAACAAGCACGCAGGAGACCCAGACAATGATCTCCTTGGCCTACCTGCTGCCTGGAGCCATGACAGAGTGGGATCCCCACATCTACCCTCGTGATTAAGTAATGAAGAAGTAACAGAACTGTTAATAGCCCCTGTTTGTCCCTCATCCTTCTGAAAATGTTCCCTTTGCACCTCCCCATTGTTCTTTTTGAAGAAGCCACCTATCCCTGAAGTCCTGCCCCTTTGTGCTTTTTGAAGATGTCACCCCCCCACTGTCTATGTGTTTCAACAGGTAATTGGACTTGTTGTGGCCAAAGTGTATATTGTGTGTCTTGTATAAGTAATATGTTGATCAGTGACCAGGCCACTGGACGTAATGTCCAAACAAAGAGCCTCATGGTTAAACCTTATGGTCTCAAAAGGGTCATACTGGTAAAGGGTATGATTTAACCCACCAGGATGTCCCAGAGACAGCACACTCCAATAAACTGATATACAAAGACAGAAACGGAGTGTTTACGTGCAAATAAGCAATAATTTTAATATAAATAGTTCCAAATACATGTAAATAACATTAAGAAGCATAGGTCAGGGAAAGGATACATACACAAAGTCCCCGTGGATCATCCTAACTGTTGGTATACATATTAACAGAAATCAAGTGTCAGTATGTATAAGGGAACATGGCAAATGGCTGCGGCTAAATAAAGTGCAATGCGAACATGGATAGAGAATAAGGGGCTATTATTGGCTCAAGTTTCAGTATGTATAAGGGACCAGAGTACAACCGGCTGCGGTGGCCGGCCACCAGCACCTTTATTTACCAAAAGACTCGTGTGATTTGTCCAACTGTGAGTAACCAAACATCCCCTGGTACCTCCGGGCGTACAAGCCCCCGCCATCTCCATTCCCTGCACGGAGCCACTGGGTCCCGGGGCAACCATCCATACCCACGGAAGGGTTAACATCCAGCTGCCATTACATCTCACTTGGTTGTCCCACAACAGCAGCGGTGGAGCCACACTTCACCACACACCGTGGGTGGCATCACGAAATGAATATGGCCAAGCCCGTACAACTACGTCCCCCTTTTCATTTGGCGCGTCCGCGTAACCCCCGGGCCCGGAGGATCCCTCGAGCCACACAGCGGATCCAGATCTGAGCAGCCTGGCTGCTACAGGCGTGGGGGCAGCACACCCCAAAAACTGGCGTCACGAACAGGATTGTAACCCATCCACCTACCTGGTGGAAGTGCGCCTTGCTTTGGACAGTCAGCGGTGATCCGTTGAAAATTTTGGAGAAGTCGCCATTTTGCCGCCATTTTTAGGCGCGAAAAACAACAGCCCAGCGGAAAGATGTCCGCGCCTAATCCTGATGGCGGAGCAGCGCCTGCTGCTGGAGCGGTGACATGCAGATGTGGCAGATGACGGAGACATGGCGGCTCTAGCTCCAGTCGCAGGAGCGGGGGAATCGGTGGCCCCGGCGATCACCCAAGTCATGCCGATCACCTTGCCCTACGTGCCCGGTGCTGCCTGGCTACCTCAGTATGATGGAGAAAGAATCTACCTCCACCCCTCTCTGCCACTTTCCAGCCCAGAAGAAGATGATTAGGTAGCAGAACCCCGGCTACCCCAGTTGTGTAAGTCCCTGTTGGGACCGTTCACGGGTTTACAGCTAAAGTTCCTGATGTTTTAAGAAAGTTTTAAAAATGGACCACGGCCATTAACTGGCAGGCAAACCCAAAAACGTTTGGGCCTTGTAAATAGTCCCTGACCACCTTTCTCATCCCGCAGCAGTCTCTGGAGAGGCTGATTGGAGGAAGGGCCTGCGGTAGAGTAGGCCGAGGCCCAGTCACCATTGAGACTGGTGACTACCCTCCAGGTCAGGGGTCCCCGGACTTGGGGCCCGTGCCAAAAAGACTGTCGGGTAAGGAACTTTTCACCCGGCCCGTGTGGGGGGCACACCTGACCTGTTCCTGGACCTGGGCAAAGGGGTACGTACCTGTGTTAGCGGTGGCACCAGGGGGCAGGTTATTTTGGGTGGGTGTGCGGTGAGAAGGACCTGGTCCGTCCCGTGCTGCTTTAAATGTGTAACGTTTAAGAAATGCACCTCCCGTAAGGGAAGAAAACCAATGTACAAATCTTAATATACTTGTTGTCATGATTCGCCTCCCTATCCACATGGCTAGGGGGCGGAGCGTTCTCTCAGGCCTCACTTCCAGACCCTGGATGCCTTAAAAGCTGACACTTCCAGTGAACCAGCGCCGGCTATAAGCTTAGCTCTGCTTTGCCTCTGATTGCAGGTCCTGTGAGTGATATCCTGATCGGTCTGTTCCTGTGCCCCCGTGCCCTTGTCTGTGTTCTGTCCCCTGGTCGTCCCTCCTGTCCTGTGTCCCCCCCTCCTATTCCCCACTCGGTTGCTTCCTCCGGTACTGACCTTAGCCTGAATTTGACTTCGCTTCTGCTCGCTCCTCCGGTCCTGCTTCTGCCCGTATGGTGTTTGACCCAGCCTGTCTGACTATTCCTCACATACCCTGCAGTTCTGCCTCTCAGCTGTGCTGATTAGGCAGTGCATGAGAACGCTGTGCATTTCCTTCCTGGTTCTCATTGCTCTGTGTAGTGTTGTCTGCTGCAGAGCTCTGGCTCCCCCTGGTGGCAGCATTACACTTGTAAACTGTTTCTATTTCTACTTTTCAGTTCCAGTTCAAATAAATGCTGGTGGTTGGACAGCCCGCGGACGGTCTGTATTAAACCACGGGGGAATGTGACACTCTGGCAGAACCAGGTAGTCACACATTAGTCCCCGCACTACACCATCCCTCACAAGGTTACATTCAGCCGACCTGAAACCCTTGTCACCCCCCTCAGGGGAAGACAGGCACACCAGTGGGCGGGACCAGACAGTTAGGAAACGCCCACCTAAGGGTCTAGACAGCCCGGGGTGGGAAACACGTCAGAAAGGAGAAGGAGAGAGGGAGAAAAAATCTAGAGTTCAAGTTGAGAGGAGTGGAAGCTGGGGCTTAGGTGTAGCTCCAGTGGAGGTGAAACTCGAGTTGACCAGTGCCAGGGTTGGAGCCCTGGTGCCTTGGCTAGGTGGCAGACAGTGGTCTCCATCAGCAGACGACGGAAAGATGGCAGCCGGAGATCCGAGGTGAACCGGGGCAGGGTTGTTGTCCGCCGGTACCGACACCGGAGAACCGACCCGGAAACCGTGCACAGAGGGGGTACTTGGACCCTGAAGCCATGACCGGAACCAATGGCCTAGCTAATTAACCAATTGAGGGCAGGATTTTAGGTCCTGTCCCAACCAAAGTCCCAAAAGCAGACAACCACCCACAGAGAGGGATAGGGCAACCACCAGGGCCCAGGAGATCCCACGGGTCAGCGTCAGCGGGCACTTCTCCTCAGGTACACAACAAGCCGGGAGCGGACTCCCATGTTCCATACCGGGAAGTCCAACACAAACACAAACAGTGCAGAGGGAAAGGTGGCGACCACTAGCCCGGGTGGGGGACCAGAGTACAACCGGCTGCGACGGCCGGACACCAGCACCTTGATTTACCAAAAGACTTGTGTGATTTGTCCAACTTTGAGTAACCAAACATCCCCTGGTACATCCGGGTGCGCAAGCCCCCGCCATCGCCATTGCCTGCACGGAGCCACCGGGGCAACCATCCCTACCCATGGAGGGGTTAACATCCAGCTGCCATTACATCTCCCCCGGGTGTCCCACAACATCAGCGGTGGTGCCATACTTCACCACACACCGTGGGTGGCGTCACAAACTGAATATGACCAAGCCCGTACAACTATGTCCCCCTTTTCATTTGGCGTATCCGCGTGACCCCCGGGTCCGGAGGATCCCTAGAGCCACACAGCGGGCCCGGATCCGAGCAGCCCGGCTGCTACAGGCGTGTGGGCGGCACAATACTGGTGAGCATTGATTAGTAATGGACGGACAGTCTTGGTGCTCGGCTCCTCGGTGATTAGTAATGGATGGAAAGTCTTGGTTCTCGGCTACTCAGTGATTAGTAATGGACGGACAGTCTATGTGTTCGTCTCCTCAGTGATTAGTAATGGATGGACAGTCTCAGTGCTCGGCTCCTCAGTGATTAGTAATGAATGGAGAGTCTCGGTGATCTGCTCCTCAGTGATTATTAATGGATAGACAGTCTTGATTCTTGGCTCGTCTGTGATTAGTAATGAATGGAGAGTCTTGGTGCTCGACTCCTCTGTGAATCGTAATGCATGGACAGTTTCAGTGCTTGGCTCCTCTGTGATTAGTAATGGATGGACAGTCACAGTGCTCGACTCCTGAGGTGTTAGCCCCTCCGTGAGTAGGGGTTGTTGGTCCCGGGGCCCCGGTTGGGGAGGGAAGATATAGGTGCAGGTGCAGGGGCCGGATGCGGGGAGGCAGCATGAGCGCGGGTGCAATGTTGCGGTGCAGCGCGGTGCCAGATGGCACTGTTGTACTCACTCACTAGACACAGAAGGACAGAGTCTCTGGTAAACCAAACGGCTGGATAGATGGGGCCCGCAGCCGGCTGCGGTATTTTCGCTCTCCCCGGACGGGTTGATGGCGGCTGTCATTTCCCTGCACCTGTGTGTAAGTGTTTGACTCCTATGGCTTCCCAAGAGTAGTCCGCTTCCCGGCGTATACGTGTCGGGAGAGCCCGTTTTGCCCTGGCGCTGGCCCTTGGATCTCTGGCTCTTATTCGGACGGGTTGAGCTATTGCCTTCTGACGGGACTTGGTTGGGAATGAACCCCTGAGGTCCAGACCGCAATCAGAGAATTTGACCTTTACGGCGGCTCCTAGCCTAGTCGGGGTCTGAGTACCCTGCCTTGGTGCTTGGCTTCAATCTGATCCCCGGTTCGGTACCAGCGGGCCACCGCCCGACCCCGGTCCTATGGTTCCGCTGACCTCCACCAACTCCTGCAGACGGCCACCACCATCTGCTGACCTTGCTGATTGTGCCTGGGCTCCAAACCCAGACACACACAGTTATTGCTCCTCTCACTTCCACCTCTCAACTTCAACTCCTCCACACTCAACTCCCTTCAACTAACTTCAACTAACTGGCTTTTCCCACCTCAAGGCCTGTGAAGTCCTCAGTGAGTGGGGCCAACCGCCTGGCTCCGCCCCACCTGGTGTGGACATCAGACCCTGGAGGGAGGCAACAAGGATTTTGTTTGACTGGTGTACCTGGCCGGGGGAGGGTGTGTGTGTGTGTGTTGTTAGTGTACTGTGACCCCTGGGGTCCAGGGCGTCACAGATAGACAGTCTCAGTGCTCGGTTCCTCAGTGATTAGTGATGGATGGACAGTCTCGATGCTCGACTCCTGGGATGGACAGTAATGGATGGACAGTTTCGGTGCTCGGCTCCTCGGTGATTAGTGATGGATGGACAGTCTCGGTGATCGGCTCGTTTGTGATTAGTAATGGATGGAGAGTCTCGATGCTCGACTCCTAGGTGAGTAGAAATACATGGACAGTCTAGGTGCTCGGCTCCTCGGTGATTACTAATGGACAGACAATCCCGGTGCTCTTGTGACACCCCTGGACTAGTCAGGTCATCACAGAGTACTGCACGATCTTTATCTCCCGGTGCAGGACTCCACCCCCCCATGGTTCTGGGTTCCCAACTTGCTCTACTGCCTCCATCAGCATCCACAAATCCCACACTTCGCACCACACCCTGTCAGGCACACCAGTGGGCTGTTAAGCTGCAATAGGGATGCCCACCTAGGGGTCAGGCAGGGAGGTGGGAGGTGACAAGACAGTTCAGTGGTAGCCCTCAAGCAGTGAGGAGCTCGAGGAAGCAGGGAGTTGGAGCTCCCAGGGGAGAAGAAGATTGGGTTGCAGATGGTGGTCTGGACCCGGAGGAGTTAGAGACCCGGTCACGGGATATTGGGACTGGGTGCCTGGCTAGTCGACGAGGACGGTCGGCAGCTGCGGTCCAATAGCCGGTCTGGGGCTGAAAGCACGTCGGGTACTGGACCCTAGGTCGGGGAGAGGCTTCAAGCAACTCGGCAATTAACCTGCGGGGGAGAGGGCCTTTCTGGACTGTTCCCACAAAGCTCAGAGATCGGGGGCACTACTGCAACAAAGGGGATAGGGCTTTCCAAACAAAGCAGCCCACAGAAATCCCAAGCGTGAGCTCCTGAGAGCAAGCTCCTCTGCTGCTCATAGTAAGGAGCGGGGCACGGATAGCTTCAAGCTTACGGGCCACTTGGACACTTCTAAATTCTATGCACGGAGGCAGGACCAGACCATCTGGCAGTGCTGCAGGAGACGGAACCCAGACAAGCTCCCCAAGAGGGCAGCGGCACCCAGAGACTTGGTTTACCATGTTGTCAGCATCTGCTTTCCTTCTAAGTACCTGATTAACCACTGCTATCAGCGAGTCTGCACTCCCACTGCAATCAATCCACCATTCAGGGTTCCGGGGCCTTTCCCTAACCATGGAGGGTTACGTCATCTGGCTGCCCAACTCCATCACCCCGGGTACTCCCGACGGCAGCGGCGGTACTCCCTATTACCGCACACCACGGGTGGCATCATGAACTACCTAACTCCCCTGTAAATAACCCTCCAGCACGTTTTGGAGTGACCCTGAGCCCCCGGGTCCGGAGACCCTCGAGCCACGACTAGCGACGCCTGGAGGCGAGCGGTTCGACCGCTTCTGGGGCGGTACACGTCCAGGACACTCTGCTCCTCAATGATTAGTAATGGATGGACAGTCTCATGCCGGCGTCACACGGTACGATATATCGGGCGATATGTCGTCGGGGTCACGTCGGTAGTGATGCACATCCGGCATCGTCTGATATATCGTAGTGTGTGACAGCTACGTGCGACGGTAAATGAGCAGAAATACCTTCTCGTTCATCGTTGACACATCGCTCAGTTTCAAAAAATCGACCGTCCGGTAGTTCATTGTTCCCAAGGCAGCACACATCGCTCCGTGTGACACCCCGGAAATGATGAACACAGCTTACCTTCGTCCCGCCGGCAATGCGGAAGGAAGGAGGTGGGCGGGGTGTTTACATCCCGCTCATCTCCGCCCCTCCTCTTCTATTGGGCGGCCGCTGTGTGACGTCGCTGTGACACCGAACGTCCCTCCCCCTTCAGGAAGTGGATGTTCGCCGCCCACAGCAAGGTCATCCGGGAGGTAAGTACGTGTGACGGGGGTTAACAACTTTGTGCGCCACGGGCAACTAATTGCCCGTGATGCACAAACGACGGGGGCGGGTACGATCGCTCGTGCAATCGCACGATAGATCGTCTCGTGTGAAGCTTGCATTAGTGCTCTGCTCCTCGGTGATTCGTAATGGACAGTCTCGGTCCTCTACTCCTCGGTGATTAGTAATAGATGGACAGTCTCGGTGTTCTGCTCCTCTGTGAATAGTTATGGATGGACAGTCTTAGTGCTCGGTTCCTTCGTGATTAGTGATGGACGGACAATCTTGATGCTTGGCTCCTCAGTGATTAGTAATATCCAGTCTCGGTGCTCAGCTTCTTGGTGATTAGTAATGGATGGACAGTCTCAGTGCTCGGCTCCTCTGTGATTAGTGATGGACGGACAGTCTCAGTGCTCGGCTCCTCGGTGATTAATAATAGAAGGACAGCCTCTGTGCTCGGCTCGTCAGTGATTAGTAATGGACAGACAATTTTGGTGCTTGGCTCCTCGGTCATTAACAATGGATAGACAGTCTCAGTGCTCGGCTCCTCGGTGATTAGTAATGAACAGATGGCCTTGGTTTTTGGCGCCTCTGTGATTAGTAATGGATGGACAGTGTCAGTGCTCTGCTCCTTGGTGATTAGTAATGGATGGACAGTTGCAGTGCTCGACTCCTCGGTGAGAGTAGTAATGCATGGACAGTCTTGGTGCTCGGCTCCCCGGTGATTACTAATGGACAGACAATCTTAGTGCTCGGCTCCTTGGTGATTAGCAATGGATGGATAGTCTCAGTGCTCGGCTCCTCTGTGATTAGTGATGGACGGACAGTCTCAGTGTGTCGCCCGGGGACCAGGGGTACTCATATCCGGGCCACGGGGTCACTTCTGTGGGTATCACGATGGCGTGACCCGGTCTGTGATCCCAGGCTCCACAGTAAAAGGGGATTTGGTAAGGGAGATTGTTCGTGACGCCACCCAAGGTTGTGGTGAGATTGGAACACCACCGCTGCTCTGGACGGGGATCCCGGGAGTGATCGAATGGAGCAGCTAGATGTTAGTTCTCCCCTCCGTGGGTAGGGGGTTGGTTGTCCCGGGGCCCGGTGAGGTAGGTGGATGGGTAGCAGGCGGGTTACGGGGCCTGGTGAGGTGCAGGGTCGCGGGGGCAGCGCGGTGCCGCACGGCACGGTGGTACTCACTCAGCCGGTAATGATGATGACATAGTTCTCAGTAAACACACGGCTGGATGGACGGGTCCCACAGACGGCTGCGGTTGTTGTTTCTCCCCTGACCCAGTTTGGTGATGTAAGTCCTTTCTTTCGCCTCCATGCACACTCCTCCTGCGTTCCGGCTTCCAGCTGGCTCCCCGGTTCAGTACCGGTGGGCCACCACCCAACCCCGGCTACCTACGGTTCCACCAACTGTCTCCCCGGCTCCCTGCAGACGGCCACTACCATCTGCCTGACTTTCTGTACGAGGCCCTAGGCTCCAACCTAGGCCCCTGGCTATGTCTGCCTCTCTGCAGACCTTCTCTCTTCCTCTGCCTGAACTTGACTGCGCTTGTTTCCTGCCTCAGGCCAGCTAAACTCCTGGGTGGGCGTCTCCATCTCCTGACTCCGCCCACCTGGTGTGTCTGTCTGAGCCCGAGGAAGAAAGCAGGTCACTTTGAGGATGTCTGCTGTGAACTGCTGGGGGTGGGGGTGTGTGTGTGTTGTTACCTGTGGCCCCTGGCTTGTCCAGGGCGCCACATCAGTGCTCGGCTCCTCGGTGATTAATAATAGAAGGACAGTCTCAGTGATCGGCTCCTCAGTGATTACTAATGGATGGACAGTCTCTGTGCTCGGCTCCTCAGTGATTAGTAATGGACAGACAATCTTGGTGCTCGGCTCCTCGGTCATTAGCAATGGATGGACAGTCTCAGTGCTCGGCTCCTCTGTGATTAGTAATGAACAGATGGTCTTGGTTCTCGGCGCCTCTGTGATTAGTAATGGATGGAGAGTGTCAGTGTTCTGCTCCTTGGTGATTAGTAATGGATGGACAGTCTCTGTGCTTGGCTCGTCTGTGATTAGTAATGGATGGAGAGTCTCGGTGCTCGACTCCTCGGTGAGTAGTAATGCATGGACAGTCTTGGTGCTTGGCTCCCCGGTGATTACTAATGGACAGACAATCTTAGTGCTCGGCTCCTTGGTGATTAGCAATGGATGGTCAGTCTCGGTTTTCGGTGCCTCAGTGATAAGTAATGGATGGACAGTCTCAGTGCTCTGCTCTTTAGTGATTAGTAATAAATAGACAGTGTCAGTGCTCTGCTCCTTGGTGATTAGTAATTGATGGACAGTCTTGGTGCTCAGCTCCTCTGTGAATAGTAATGTAGTAATGGATGGACAATCTTGATGCTCAGCTCCTCGGTCATTAGCAATGGATGGACAGTCTCAGTACTCGGCTCCTCGGTGATTAGTAATGGACAGATAGTCTCGGTTCTCGGCGCCTCTGTGGTTAGTAGTGGATGGACAGTTTCGGTGCTCTGCTCCTCGGTGATTAGTAATGAACAAAAAGTTTTGGTGCTCTGCTCCTCAGTGATTAGTGATGGATGGACAGTCTCGTTGCTCGACTCCTTGGTGATTAGTAATGGATGGACAGTCTCGGTGCTCAGCTCCTCGGTGATTAGTAACGGATGGACAGTCTCTGTGCTTGGCTCGTCTGTAATTAGTAATGGATGGCGAGTCTCGGTGCTCGACTCCTCGGTCATTAGTAATGCATGGACAGTCTCGGTGCTCGGCTCCCCGGTGATTACTAATGGACAGACACTCTTAGGGCTCGGCTCCTTGGTTATTAGCAATGGATGGTCAGTCTCAGTGCTCGGCTCCTCGATGATTAGTAATGGACAGATAGTCTCGGTTCTCGGTGCCTCAGTGATAAGTAATGGATGGACAGTCTCAGTGCTCTGCTCCTTGTGATTAGTAATGGATAGACAGTCTCAGTGCTCTGCTCCTTGGTGATTAGTAATGGACGAACAGTCTTGGTGCTCGGCTCCTCTGTGAATAGTAATGGATGGACAGTCTTGGTGGTTGGGTCCTCGATGATTAGTGCTGGATGGACAATCCCGCTGCTCAGCTCCTCATTATTAATAATGGATGGACAGTCTCGGTGCTCAGCTCCTTGGTGAATAGTAATGGATGGACAGTATTGCTACTTGGCTCCTTGTTGATTAGTGATGGACGGACAGTCTTTGTGCTCTGCTCCTTGGTGATTAGTGATGGATGGACAGTTTCGGTGCTCGGCTCTTCGGTGATTATTAATGGAAGGATAGTCTATTTGCTCAGCTCCTCTGTGACATTTTAGAGCTAAGAGTCAGTTTCCTCCAACATGTCGACAAAATTGCATAAAGATTTAAAGACTTACATACAATTACTCGAGGGGAGATTGGGAGATCATTTCTGCCAAGTTTTGGCAATTTTTTTTTTAATTCCCAATTGAATGAGTCAAAGTCAACTAGAAACATCAAACCACGTTCAGAACGGGATTTCATGTTACACTGTTACTTTTTTGTATATGATCTTCCTGAATTGTAAAGCGCTGTGGAATATGTTGGCGCTATAGAAATAAAGATTTTTATTATTATTATTATGGTGAATATAAAAGAAGCCAGGAAAACAGATAAAACAGATTTCAAGAAAGGAGCAAATGAGACTATGAATAATGTGGAAATGAAAACAGACTAAAGACAAAAAATCACAATAATGAGTCGAGGACAAAGAGGGGAAAAGACAAATGTAGTTTTTGGAGAATGTGAAGAAGGGAAGAAGGAAAGAGATTGGAGGAGGAGGAAGAGGAGGAGGAAAAAAATGAGGAGGAGAACCTTGTGTTCAGATAATCTGCTATATCTGCCGCCTACCTGTAGTAAGAGAGGAGATGTAATTACCCTAATAGAAGCTCCTCGTCAGGTGATATTGTTTAGGAAAATGAATATTGTGACCTCGTCAGTAATGTGGTTTCTTCAATCTGAAGATAATTATATAATTCTAAGAATAAATAATAAAAAGTCCTTCGAACCGGAATCGAACCAGTGACCTAAGGATGTCTGTGTTCTACCTACAGTCCTCCGCTCTACCAGCTGAGCTATCGAAGGATCCTGAGTGATGACTTCTCTGCTGGTGTTACCTCACTGACTGTCCAGGTTAATGGTTTACCTCACACTGTTGACGGGTGACTAGGCCGCTAACTGAATTGTACATCCAGCTAATCCCGGCCTCACGTGGCTGATTTTTCAGCTTCTCTGCCGTCCGGTCCCGGTGCTTCCTGCAGTTATTTTCTCGGATAAAACCCCTTTAATTTTGCCTAAGAACACGGCCGGGCCATGAATAAAGAATGGGATCTAAACCTTCTACATCATCAGCTTCTCCCATCATACAGGACAATGTGGAGATGATGCTTTTCCTCAGTGATGGAGGCCACATCTCAAGGCACAAAACTCTGATATTTTAGGTCCTTGGCAGCAAACTCTTTAGATCAGATCTCAGATCCATTGAGAATCCTCAAAAAGTGACAAAAACCCTGAAATTATGGGAACTTCCGAGCTCTTGTGATGCCCTGGCAAAACCAGGTAGTCCCAAAAGAATCCTCCTTGCTACCATCAGAAACCCACATTCAGACATACCACACAGTCATTAAACCCTAGCCACCCCCTCATGATAATAGGGGCACACCAGTGGGCGGGATCAGACGGTTGTGAACGCCCACCTAGGGGTCCTGAGGTGTCAGAGGTGGGAACAAGACAGAACAGTCTGAGTAAGTTCAAGTGGAGAGCTCAGTAGTGACAGAAGTGAAGTTAAGTCCTGACAGCTGAAGTGTAGTCAGGGGAAGGAGCCCTTGGACTACCAGGCTAGGTGGCAGAGAGTGAACAGGGACACAGGCGATGGAGATCCGGTCGCGGGAAACCTTAAGTTGACCGGGGCACCCACCGGTGCCGACAGCGGGAATGCGATCCGGAGGCCGTGCACAGTCGAGGTGCCTGGACCCTAGGATGAGGACGGTTGCAAGCTCCCTCGTTAATTGACCAGCCGGGGACAAGGTTCCAGATATTGTCCCATAAACTGCCCAGATAGAGCGAAACGGAAGCCCAACACAGGGGATAGGGTGTCCGGCAGAACCCACTAAAATCCCAAGGGTTAGCTTTTGTGGGCCACAGCTCCCAATACACATAGAACCGGGAGTGGACTTCTCCGTTCCAAGCGAAGTCGTCCAAAAAGGAAGGACAAACACAAAGTGCAGGAGGAAGGGATGCCTGTTCATCAGTCTGGATGTGGGACCTGAATGCACCCTCCTAAGGCAGCCGGCCACTGGCAACATGGTTTACTACTGGACTTGTGTGAAATTACTGAACTGTGAGTACACCACTGTCCCCCGGTCCAACCCGGCGCGCCACCTCCAGCAACCATCACTCCCGTGTACTGACACAGGGCCCTGGGACTACACCTCCCCTACCCGTGGAGGGGATCCCATCTTGCTGCCCCGCTCCATCAGCCCCGGGCGTCCCGTCACCAGGCAGCGGCAGTGTCACCATCCCTCACCACAACCCACGGGTGGCGTCACCGGCAACACCTCCCTTGTAAATATCTCCCTTTTCGACGGTTGTGAGGACGGGCGACCGTGCAAGCCCGGGTCCGGTCACCACTTGAGCCGCAGCACCGAACTCGGATCCGAGCAGGCCCCCGAGAGAAGCTGCAGCGGCCCCTGCCCGCAACACTCTGATGAGAGAAATAATGGGACATCAGTCAGGAGCAGAAGTCTGGAGAAATCAGGGTCAGGGAATATTCAGTCTGCACAGAAATGTCATGTATTGTCAATTAAAGAGTAATACCTGAGGGGAAAAATTAAAAAGAAGAGAAATTTCCTCCCTGCAGCTGCTCAATCCCAATCACTAAGGTGGCCATGGACAGTCCCTGCTGTACACAGCGAGCACCGCCATTGTGCCCCCGCCCCATGACTGATTGTTAAAAATATATCCCTTAAATATATTTTTCTTCAAATACGTGATAAGGCGCATGAAAGACAAACTTCAAAAATGTAAAAAATAAATAGATGTATTTTATATCGAGTAAAATGGTTGCCAAAGAATTCAGTTACAGAAAGGAAAAAAATAGGACTCTTTGTTTGCTTACAGTACGTGAAGAGTTCAATAATGGTCCATATCTTACTAAATCAATAGAAGTCTTCATTCGTCTTTCCCAGGATCCTGAATAGGAGTCATGCTGGAGACCTGGCCAGCATATGTTGCTTCATCTTGGATGGGTGTTAGGACTCTGCAGCCTCCACATGTGTCCTTCTGCAGGGACGATCCCCCTCCACCTCAGCTCTCTCCCCCCGAGAAGTGTCATGGTATACAGTTAGGTCCAGAAATATTTGGACAGTGACACAAGTTTTGTTATTTTAGCTGTTTACAAAAACATGTTCAGAAATACAATTATATATATATAATATGGGCTGAAAGTGCACACTCCCAGCTGCAATATGAGAGTTTTCACATCCAAATCGGAGAAAGGGTTTAGGAATCATAGCTCTGTAATGCATAGCCTCCTCTTTTTCAAGGGACCAAAAGTAATTGGACAAGGGACTCTAAGGGCTGCAATTAACTCTGAAGGCGTCTCCCTCATTAACCTGTAATCAATGAAGTAGTTAAAAGGTCTGGGGTTGATTACAGGTGTGTGGTTTTGCATTTGGAAGCTGTTGCTGTGACCAGACAACATGCGGTCTAAGGAACTCTCAATTGAGGTGAAGCAGAACATCCTGAGGATGAAAAAAAAGAAAAAATCCATCAGAGAGATAGCAGACATGCTTGGAGTAGCAAAATCAACAGTCGGGTACATTCTGAGAAAAAAGGAATTGACTGGTGAGCTTGGAAACTCAAAAAGGCCTGGGCGTCCACGGATGACAACAGTGGTGGATGATCGCCGCATACTTTCTTTGGTGAAGAAGAACCCGTTCACAACATCAACTGAAGTCCAGAACACTCTCAGTGAAGTAGGTGTATCTGTCTCTAAGTCACCAGTAAAGAGAAGACTCCATGAAAGTAAATACAAAGGGTTCACATCTAGATGCAAACCATTCATCAATTCCAAAAATAGACAGGCCAGAGTTAAATTTGCTGAAAAACACCTCATGAAGCCAGCTCAGTTCTGGAAAAGTATTCTATGGACAGATGAGACAAAGATCAACCTGTACCAGAATGATGGGAAGAAAAAAGTGTGGAGAAGAAAGGGAACGGCACATGATCCAAGGCACACCACATCCTCTGTAAAACATGGTGGAGGCAACGTGATGGCATGGGCATGCATGGCTTTCAATGGCACTGGGTCACTTGTGTTTATTGATGACATAACAGCAGACAAGAGTAGCCGGATGAATTCTGAAGTGTACCGGGATATACTTTCAGCCCAGATTCAGCCAAATGCCGCAAAGTTGATCGGACGGCGCTTCATAGTACAGATGGACAATGACCCCAAGCATACAGCCAAAGCTACCCAGGAGTTCATGAGTGCAAAAAAGTGGAACATTCTGCAATGGCCAAGTCAATCACCAGATCTTAACCCAATTGAGCATGCATTCCACTTGCTCAAATCCAGACTTAAGACGGAAAGACCCACAAACAAGCAAGACCTGAAGGCTGTGGCTGTAAAGGCCTGGCAAAGCATTAAGAAGGAGGAAACCCAGCGTTTGGTGATGTCCATGGGTTCCAGACTTAAGGCAGTGATTGCCTCCAAAGGATTTGCAACAAAATATTGAAAATAAAAATATTTTGTTTGGGTTTGGTTTATTTGTCCAATTACTTTTGACCTCCTAAAATGTGGAGTGTTTGTAAAGAAATGTGACAATTCCTACAATTTCTATCAGATATTTTTGTTCAAACCTTCAAATTAAACGTTACAATCTGCACTTGAATTCTGTTGTAGAGGTTTCATTTCAAATCCAATGTGGTGGCATGCAGAGCCCAACTCGCCAAAATTGTGTCACTGGCCAAAGATTTCTGGACCTAACTGTATATGTCCAATGCAGCTGCTCATAAGGCTATTTAAGGAGATCCTACTATACGCATGATGTAATCACTAGACATTTCCAGATATATATATAATATATATACACACACCGTGTTTTTCCAAAAATAAGACCTCCCCCCAAAATAAGCCCTAGCAGGGATTTTCAGCATTTTCGGAGAAAGGCTTAAATATAAGCCCTCCCCCGAAAATAAGCCCTAGTCGCGTATGAAGTGTCCGTGCAGCTAAAAAAGATACAGATACTGCAGGACACTTCATTATAGACAGCGGCACCCAGAAATTACACTCACCCGACACTGAGCGGCAGGATCTGCAGTGATCACACACCCGCAAACATCAGATCTCTCTCACACACACACACACACACACACACCAGATCTCACACACACACACCAGATCTCACACACAAACATCGGATCGCACACACAGTCAGATCGCACACATAATCAGATCGCACACACAAACATCAGATCACACACACATCGAATCGCACACACATCGGATCGCATACACACTCTATACACTTACCTCATCCAGCGACACCGATCTCTTCTCGCCGGGAGAATCCTGAGAGGCAGTGCTCGACGAACAGGACCTGCGGCCGGACACGTGACTTGCTCTCATTCCCTGCTGCCGTAAGTGCTGGATGTGATGTGTGTGTGTGTGTGTGATCTGCTGTGTGTGTCTGCAATCGGCTGTGTGTGCCTGCGATCGGATGTATGTATCTGTGATCGGCTGTGTGTGCCTGCGATCGGATGTATGTATCTGTGATCGGCTGTGTGTGCCTGCGATCTGCTGTGTGTGATCTGCTGTGTATATCTGCCTGCAATGGGATGTATGTATCTGTGATCTGTAGTGATGAGCGAGAACTAAAAAGCTCGGGTGCTCGAGGCTCGGGCCGAGCATCCCAAGATACTCGTGTACTCGGCCCGAGCACCGAGCCCAATGTTATCCTATGGGAGACCCGAGTATTTTTATGAAATGACCCCCGGCAGCATGTAGAAACCCTAAAAATGTCACAAAAGTCTCAGAAGAGTGCTCAAATGACATGGCAACAGCATGGGGAAGACCCCTTGAAGCATTTATCACTCAAAAGTCACAGCTGTGAACAATTTTGTCCGCGTTTTACGCCATTTTTACGGACTCACCAGAAAACCTTCCAAAATGACACCAAAATGAATTTTCATGGCGGAAATGTTAAGGGCACAAACCCAATAGTGAGATAGAGCTGGTGTATGTTACTTTTTGAGATTAATACATGAAAGATTTTACGTAAAACATTGTGTGGCACTCCGATGTCCAAAACGCACGTTTTGTGCTTTTTACTAGCGATGTCGGTCATTTTTTTTTTCATTCTATCTCCCGTCGGTCGGTCTCGCTCTGTCGGTCTCTCTCTGTCTTGTCTGTCCCCCTCTCACAGTCTGTCGGTCATTCTCCCCCCTCTCTCTTACTTACCGTTCCCCGATCACTGCTGCGGCGCTGCACAGCTGTTCACTAAACTCCGGCGGCTTTTCCTCTTTTGAAAAAGCCGGCCGCTCATTAAACAATCTCGTATTCCCTACTTTCCCCGCCCACCGGCGCCTATGATTGGTTGCAGTGAGACACGCCCCCACGCTGAGTGACAGGTGTCACACTGCACCCAAACACAGCAGCCGGTGGGCGTGTCTATACTGTGCAGTGAAATAAATAATTAAATAATTAAAAAAAACGGCGTGCGGTCCCCCCAATTTTAATACCAGCCAGATAAAGCCATACGGCTGAAGGCTGGTATTCTCAGGATGGGGAGCTCCACGTTATGGGGAGCCCCCCAGCCTAACAATATCAGTCAGCAGCCGCCCAGAATTGCCGCATACATTAGATGCGACAGTTCTGGGACTGTACCCGGCTCTTCCCGATTTGCCCTGGTGCGTTGGTAAATCGGGGTAATAAGGAGTTATTGGCAGCCCATAGCTGCCACTAAATCCTAGATTAATCATGTCAGGCGTCTCCCCGAGATTCCTTCCATGATTAATCTGTAAATTACAGTTAAAAAACACACACCCGAAAAATCCTTTATTAGAAATAAAAAACACTAACAAAGTCCCTCATCACCAATTTATTAACCCCGACAAAGCCCTCCATGTCCGGCATAATCCACGGACCTCCAGCGTCGCTTCCAGCTCTGCTGCATGGAGGTGACAGGAGCTGCAGAATACACCGCCGCTCCGGTCAGCTTCACACAGCAACTGAGGTGAGTATAGCGATCAGCTGAGCTGTCACTGAGGTTACCCGCTGTCACTGAGGTTACCTGGATGCAGCGGTGGCCGCGGGTAACCTCAGTGACAGCTCAGCTGATCGCGCTACTCACCGCCGCTCCGGTCAGCTCCATGCAGCAACTGAGGTGAGTATAGCGATCAGCTGCTGTCACTGAGGTTACCCGCGGCCACCGCTGGATCCAGGTAACCTCAGTGACAGCTCAGCTGATCGCTATACTCACCTCAGTTGCTGTGTGAAGCTGACCGGAGCGGCGGTGTATTCTGCAGCTCCTGTCACCTCCATGCAGCAGAGCTGGAAGCGACGCTGGAGGTCAATGGATTACGCCGGACATGGAGGCTTTGTCGGGGTTAATAAATTGGTGATGAGGGACTTTGTTATTGTTTTTTATTTCTAATAAAGGATTTTTTTTCGGGTGTGTGTGTTTATTTACTGTAATTTACAGATTAATCATGGAAGGTATCTCCGGGAGACGCCTGACATGATTAATCTAGGATTTAGTGGCAGCTATGGGCTGCCAATAACTCCTTATTACCCCGATTTGCCAACGCACTAGGGTAAATCGGGAAGAGCCGGGTACAGTCCCAGAACTGTCGCATCTAATGTATGCGGCAATTCTGGGCGGCTGCTGACTGATATTGTTAGGCTGGGGGGCTCCCCATAACGTGGAGCTCCCCATCCTGAGAATACCAGCCTTCAGCCGTATGGCTTTTTACTGGCTGGTATTAAAATAGGGGGGGACCGAACGCCGTTTTTTTTAATTATTTATTTATTTTACTGCACAGTATACACACGCCCACCGGCTGCTGTGATTGGGTGCAGTGAGACACCTGTCACTCAGCGTGGGGGCATGTCTCACAGTAACCAATCATAGGCGCCTGTGGGCGGGGAAAGCAGGGAATATGAGATGGCTGTGTTCAGAGCACAGCGCGCCCGCCGGTATAAAGGCTCGGTCACGCTGTGCGGGCCGGCCAATCACTGCAATTCCACAACTAACAGGGCTGTGGCATTGCAGTGGTCTGCCAGCCAATCCCTGCATGAGGGCTGGCTCTCAAAAGAGCGCCAACATGCAGGGATGAAGACCACGAGTACAGCACAAGTATCGCGAGATTACTCGGTCCCCGCCAAGTAGCACGAGTACAGTGATACTCGTGCGAGTACCGAGTAGTAACAAGCATACTCGCTCATCACTAGTGATCTGCTGTGTATATCTGCGATCTGCTGTGTGTGTCTGCAATCGGATGTGTGTATCTGTGATCGGATGTATGTATCTGTGATCGGCTGTGTGTGCCTGCAATCGGCTGTGTGTATCTGTGATGGCTGTGTGTGCCTGTGATCTGCATACACACACACACACACACCAGATCTCACACATAAACATCGGATCGCACACACAGTCAGATCGCACACATAATCAGATCGCACACACAAATATCGGATCACACGCAAACATCAAATCACACACACACACATCGAATCGCACACACATTGGATCGCATACACACTCACCTCATCCAGCGACACCGATCTCTTCTCGCCGGGAGAATCCTGAGAGGCAGTGCTCGACGAACAGGACCTGCGGCCGGACACGTGACTTGCTCTTATTCCCTGCTGCCGTAAGTGCTGGATGTGATGTGATGTGTGTGTGTGTGATCTGCTGTGTGTGTGTGTGTGTGTGTGATCTGCTGTGTGTGTCTGCAATCGGATGTGTGTATCTGTGATCGGCTGTGTGTATCTGTGATCGGCTGTGTGTGCCTGTGATCGGATGTGTGTATCTGTGATCGGCTGTGTGTATCTGTGATCGGATGTGTGTATCTGTGATCGGCTGTGTGTATTTGTGATCGGATGTGTGTATCTGTGATCGGATGTATGTATCTGTGATCGGCTGTGTGTGCCTGTGACCGGCTGTGTGTGCCTGTGATCGGATGTGTGTATCTGTGATCGGCTGTGTGTATCTGTGATCGGCTGTGTGTGCCTGTGATCGGATGTGTGTATCTGTGATCGGCTGTGTGTGCCTGTGATCGGCTGTGTGTGCCTGTGATCTGCTGTGTGTGCCTGTGATCGGATGTGTGTATCTGTGATCGGCTGTGTGTGCCTGTGATCGGCTGTGTGTGCCTGTGATCGGCTGTGTGTGCCTGTGATCGGATGTGTGTATCTGTGATCGGCTGTGTGTGCCTGCTATCGGATGTGTGCATCTGTGATCGGATGTGTGTGCCTGTGATCGGCTGTGTGTATCTGTGATAGGCTGTGTGTATCTGTGATCGGCTGTGTGTGCCTGTGATCGGCTGTGTGTATCTGTGATCGGCTGTGTGTGCCTGTGATCGGCTGTGTGTATCTGTGATCGGCTGTGTGTGCCTGTGATCGGCTGTGTGTGCCTGTGATCGGATGTGTGTATCTGTGATCGGCTGTGTGTGCCTGCTATCGGATGTGTGCATCTGTGATCGGATGTGTGTGCCTGTGATCGGCTGTGTGTGCCTGTGATCTGCTGTGTTTGCCTGTGATCGGATGTGTGTATCTGTGATCGGCTGTGTGTGCCTGTGATCTGCTGTGTTTGCCTGTGATCGGATGTGTGTATCTGTGATCGGATGTATGTATCTGTGATCGGCTGTGTGTATCTGTGATCGGATGTGTGTATCTGTGATCGGATGTATGTATCTGTGATCGGATGTGTGTATCTGTGATCGGATGTATGTATCTGTGATCGGCTGTGTGTGCCTGTGACCGGCTGTGTGTGCCTGTGATCGGATGTGTGTATCTGTGATCGGCTGTGTGTATCTGTGATCGGCTGTGTGTGCCTGTGATCGGATGTGTGTATCTGTGATCGGCTGTGTGTGCCTGTGATCGGCTGTGTGTGCCTGTGATCTGCTGTGTGTGCCTGTGATCGGATGTGTGTATCTGTGATCGGCTGTGTGTGCCTGTGATCGGCTGTGTGTGCCTGTGATCGGCTGTGTGTGCCTGTGATCGGATGTGTGTATCTGTGATCGGCTGTGTGTGCCTGCTATCGGATGTGTGCATCTGTGATCGGATGTGTGTGCCTGTGATCGGCTGTGTGTATCTGTGATAGGCTGTGTGTATCTGTGATCGGCTGTGTGTGCCTGTGATCGGCTGTGTGTATCTGTGATCGGCTGTGTGTGCCTGTGATCGGCTGTGTGTATCTGTGATCGGCTGTGTGTGCCTGTGATCGGCTGTGTGTGCCTGTGATCGGATGTGTGTATCTGTGATCGGCTGTGTGTGCCTGCTATCGGATGTGTGCATCTGTGATCGGATGTGTGTGCCTGTGATCGGCTGTGTGTGCCTGTGATCTGCTGTGTTTGCCTGTGATCGGATGTGTGTATCTGTGATCGGCTGTGTGTGCCTGTGATCTGCTGTGTTTGCCTGTGATCGGATGTGTGTATCTGTGATCGGATGTATGTATCTGTGATCGGCTGTGTGTATCTGTGATCGGATGTGTGTATCTGTGATCGGATGTATGTATCTGTGATCGGATGTGTGTATCTGTGATCGGATGTATGTATCTGTGATCGGCTGTGTGTGCCTGTGACCGGCTGTGTGTGCCTGTGATCGGATGTGTGTATCTGTGATCGGCTGTGTGTATCTGTGATCGGCTGTGTGTGCCTGTGATCGGATGTGTGTATCTGTGATCGGCTGTGTGTGCCTGTGATCGGCTGTGTGTGCCTGTGATCTGCTGTGTGTGCCTGTGATCGGATGTGTGTATCTGTGATCGGCTGTGTGTGCCTGTGATCGGCTGTGTGTGCCTGTGATCGGCTGTGTGTGCCTGTGATCGGATGTGTGTATCTGTGATCGGCTGTGTGTGCCTGCTATCGGATGTGTGCATCTGTGATCGGATGTGTGTGCCTGTGATCGGCTGTGTGTATCTGTGATAGGCTGTGTGTATCTGTGATCGGCTGTGTGTGCCTGTGATCGGCTGTGTGTATCTGTGATCGGCTGTGTGTGCCTGTGATCGGCTGTGTGTATCTGTGATCGGCTGTGTGTGCCTGTGATCGGCTGTGTGTGCCTGTGATCGGATGTGTGTATCTGTGATCGGCTGTGTGTGCCTGCTATCGGATGTGTGCATCTGTGATCGGATGTGTGTGCCTGTGATCGGATGTGTGTATCTGTGATCGGCTGTGTGTGCCTGTGATCGGCTGTGTGTGCCTGTGATCGGATGTGTGTGCCTGTGATCGGATGTGTGTATCTGTGATCGGCTGTGTGTGCCTGTGATCGGCTGTGTGTGCCTGTGATCGGATGTGTGTATCTGTGATCGGCTGTGTGTGCCTGTGATCGGCTGTGTGTGCCTGTGATCGGATGTATGTATCTGTGATCGGATGTGTGTGCCTGCTATCGGATGTGTGCATCTGTGATCGGATGTGTGTGCCTGTGATCGGATGTATGTATCTGTGATCTGCTGTGTGTGCCTGTGATCGGATGTATGTATCTGTGATCTGCTGTGTGTGCCTGTGATCGGCTGTGTGTGCCTGTGATCGGCTGTGTGTGCCTGTGATCGGCTGTGTGTATCTGTGATCGGCTGTGTGTGCCTGTGATCGGCTGTGTGTATCTGTGATCGGCTGTGTGTGCCTGTGATCGGCTGTGTGTATCTGTGATCGGCTGTGTGTGCCTGTGATCGGATGTGTGTGCCTGTGATCGGCTGTGTGTATCTGTGATCGGCTGTGTGTGCCTGTGATCGGATGTGTGTATCTGTGATCGGATGTGTGTATCTGTGATCGGCTATGTATATCTGCGATCTGCTGTGTGTGCCTGTGATCGGCTGTGTGTGCCTGTGATCGGCTGTGTGTATCTGTGATCGGCTGTGTGTGCCTGTGATCGGATGTGTGTATCTGTGATCGGATGTGTGTATCTGTGATCGGCTATGTATATCTGCGATCTGCTGTGTGTGCCTGTGATCGGCTGTGTGTGCCTGTGATCGGCTGTGTGTATCTGTGATCGGCTGTGTGTGCCTGTGATCGGCTGTGTGTATCTGTGATCGGATGTGTGTATCTGTGATCGGATGTGTGCATCTGTGATCGGATGTGTGTATCTGTGATCGGCTGTGTGTGCCTGTGATCGGCTGTGTGTATCTGTGATCGGATGTGTGTATCTGTGATCGGATGTGTGCATCTGTGATCGGATGTGTGTGCCTGTGATCTGCTGTGTTTGCCTGTGATCGGATGTGTGTATCTGTGAACGGCTGTGTGTATCTGTGATGGCTGTGTGTGCCTGCGATCTGCTGTGTGTGATCTGCTGTGTATATCTGCGATCTGCTGTGTGTGTCTGATCTGCTGTGTGTGTGTGATCTGCTGTGTGTGTCTGATCTGCTGTGTGTGTGTGTGTGTTTGTGTGTCTGATCTGCTGTGTGTGTGTGATCTGCTGTGTGTGTCAGCGTGTCAGCTAGCAGCAGGGTAGGACGGCGTGCAGCACTGACTGGAGATCACAGGAGGACCTGGGAGCCACGCAGACGTCCTGGTCTGGTGAATATGAGTCTCCTGGGAAGTGGGGGGGGTCTGCTTTTTTTGGGGGGTAAACTTACCCCCAACCGTGTTTCTCCAAGAATAAGACCTCCTCCAAAAATAAGCCCTAGTGCTTTTTTGGGGGGCAAAAAAAAAAATATAAGACAGTGTCTTATTTTTGGAAAAACACAATATATATACAGTTAGGTCCAGAAATATTTGGCCAGTGACACAATTTTGGCGAGTTGGGCTCTGCATGCCACCACATTGGATTTGAAATGAAACCTCTACAACAGAATTCAAGTGCAGATTGTAACGTTTAATTTGAAGGTTTGAACAAAAATATCTGATAGAAATTGTAGGAATTGTCACATTTCTTTACAAACACTCCACATTTTAGGAGGTCAAAAGTAATTGGACAAATAAACCAAACCCAAACAAAATATTTTTATTTTCAATATTTTGTTGCGAATCCTTTGGAGGCAATCACTGCCTTAAGTCTGGAACCCATGGACATCACCAAACGCTGGGTTTCCTCCTTCTTAATGCTTTGCCAGGCCTTTACAGCCGCAGCCTTCAGGTCTTGCTTGTTTGTGGGTCTTTCCGTCTTAAGTCTGGATTTGAGCAAGTGAAATGCATGCTCAATTGGGTTAAGATCTGGTGATTGACTTGGCCATTGCAGAATGTTCCACTTTTTTGCACTCATGAACTCCTGGGTAGCTTTGGCTGTATGCTTGGGGTCATTGTCCATCTGTACTATGAAGCGCCGTACGATCAACTTTGCGGCATTTGGCTGAATCTGGGCTGAAAGTATATCCTGGTACACTTCAGAATTCATCCGGCTACTCTTGTCTGCTGTTATGTCATCAATAAACACAAGTGACCCAGTGCCATTGAAAGCCATGCATGCCCATGCCATCACGTTGCCTCCACCATGTTTTACAGAGGATGTGGTGTGCCTTGGATCATGTGCCGTTCCCTTTCTTCTCCAAACTTTTTTCTTCCCATCATTCTGGTACAGGTTGATCTTGGTCTCATCTGTCCATAGAATACTTTTCCAGAACTGAGCTGGCTTCATGAGGTGTTTTTCAGCAAATGTAACTGGCCTGTCTATTTTTGGAATTGATGAATGGTTTGCATCTAGATGTGAACCCTTTGTATTTACTTTCATGGAGTCTTCTCTTTACTGGTGACTTAGAGACAGATACACCTACTTCACTGAGAGTGTTCTGGACTTCAGTTGATGTTGTGAACGGGTTCTTCTTCACCAAAGAAAGTATGCGGCGATCATCCACCACTGTTGTCATCCGTGGACGCCCAGGCCTTTTTGAGTTCCCAAGCTCACCAGTCAATTCCTTTTTTCTCAGAATGTACCCGACTATTGATTTTGCTACTCCAAGCATGTCTGCTATCTCTCTGATGGATTTTTTCTTTTTTTTCATCCTCAGGATGTTCTGCTTCACCTCAATTGAGAGTTCCTTAGACCGCATGTTGTCTGGTCACAGCAACAGCTTCCAAATGCAAAACCACACACCTGTAATAAACCCCAGACCTTTTAACTACTTCATTGATTACAGGTTAACGAGGGAGACGCCTTCAGAGTTAATTGCAGCCCTTAGAGTCCCTTGTCCAATTTCTTTTGGTCCCTTGAAAAAGAGGAGGCTATGCATTACAGAGCTATGATTCCTAAACCCTTTCTCCGATTTGGATGTGAAAACTCTCATATTGCAGCTGGGAGTGTGCACTATTAAGGTTGCCCCTACCCTGAGAACAGGAAACTATTTACACTGTCCCCACCAATCGAGTCTATCACCCTATTACACTCACTATAATATATCACTGTAGTTATTTTAAATGAGCAGTGATTTTATATCTATAATTTTAATATTGATTAGAATAAAAAATTGTTTTTAGGAGTTTTTTCTCTTTGGTTTGTGCTACAATTACTCCTATCAATATATGGTAGTTTTGGTTATATATAGTGTGCACTTTCAGCCCATATTATATATAGAATTGTATTTCTGAACATGTTTTTGTAAACAGCTAAAATAACAAAACTTGTGTCACTGTCCAAATATTTCTAGACCTAACTGTATATATATATATATATATATATATATATATATATATATATACCATACTATATAAGCATTTATCTATATTCAATACAGATACCTTAATATTAATTTAAGTACTGTTATCTATTAATTCTGCCATCTATAGATCTATTATCTGGATGTATTATTTTATATTATAAATTATTTAATAAATATGAACTTTTTACAATTCCCCACGTGGAGGGAAAATGTACATGAAACCCTCCAAATAAATTAATACATCATTAAGATAACAGATCTTCTTTCCTTCTTTGGTGATAGTGGATTAATATCAATGATAATGAATAATAATAATAATAATCATTATTTTGCATTATTCATGTTGTATGTTCAACAATATAATAATGTGGATTCATGTTATGGTAGGCCGTGACTGATAATCATATAAAATACATAATTATACTTTTCTAAAACTAAAAAGATGCAAAACAGATCCGGTCACCATCTGATGTCCTCTGGGATGATGTCTTCTTACCTCCGATGTAATCTGACATAAACACAGTCTTTTGAAATAAATCCTTTGATAAAAGATGAATGGTTATCGATTTGATACAGTCCAATATTGCATTTATCATTGTTAGATCCATAAACTTTATTCTTTATTACAAAATCCATATATTTAATCAAAGTCCATAATCAATGTTGATAAACCACAGTTCATAATTGTAGAAGAATAGCATAGGCCTCTGATATCTGTGCAGTGAAATTTACATTAGTCACCTTGGATCCTCTGTGCTGCCTGTTGTCATTCCTGGAACAGGTGATGAGACGTTCTTGGTCAGTATGACAGGGGTTAACACTTTCTTGCTCTCCTCGGTAACTGTGCTGAAGTCTTAATGCACAGAACATGTGTCAGGGTTGCAACATTGTCCATCCTGGCATCATAAGATCACCGTCCTGCTGCAGTCCAGAAGCGCTCAGTGCATTGTAATTTCCACAGTCTTATGTGAGACGTTACCTTTTGGACTTTTGGGTATCAGCTTTTGCAACTTTTTTTTTTTTTTTACTTTAGAATCACTTTTGACTTAAAAAATTAGTAAAAGTCTTTTATCTTTCTGTAAACTTGATTGAAGACTTCATTCCCTAATCTAAATACCAAATATGGTAATGATACTACCACTAATACACATCACAGCGTATCATAACTCTAATACTATAATACCATGTCATTATTATTATCGTAAAAGTATTAATATAATTGATACTTAGAATGATGTAATAATGGTATAGACGATAGTATTTTCAATAACCCTTTTCGTCATTGGTGTAATTACTTTTCCAACCCTTAGGTGGCCATGTGTTTGAATGTAACCAAAATGTAATACTAAATATGAAATAATATAATATGCACCTATAATATGTACCACATTATAAATACGAAAGACAACAGTGTGGCTTATTTAGCTAGATCATTTTAAAATGCTAAACCAAAGGGGTAATAATTGACAATCAATAAAATAACCTTTAGGTAAAGACTGGATGATTCCACCAAAACACAATATTACTCTTTATAAATGATTATTATTGATTAAAAATATATTAATATAGGAAGGTAAACCTAGATATACCTTGATCTTCCATCTTTATTACTCTAATTTAATTTATTCAATTTGTCTACTATTTATTAAATAACCTACTATATAAGAAAATGTGTAACTATAACCAATATTTCATTCTTATTGTGTTAACATACTAATGTAAGAATAATGTATTACTAGAAAGTAAATGAATGAATTTCTCGATGAATGAAGTGTTCTTTTCTTCCAAAAATTGGAACTTTTCCTTTTAATGTAATTCATAATTAATAAAGTAATATTCTTATATTAGATATTACTTAACTAAATATTGCAGTGTTTTCTTAATTGAGATATTAAAAATTAGAAGGAAAAATAAAAATTGTAGAATTAAAATTTTGATTAAAAATTCAAATATTGAATTAAAATAAAATTAAAAATAGGAATAAAAAGGAAAAATGAAAATCGGAATAAAAATAAAAGATAAAAGTTGGAATACAAATAAGGCCTTTTATGTATATGACACTTATGTCCTTGATAAACACATAACTTTAATATTACCAATTTCTTATATGATTCCCATACCTAGCAAATCATCAAATTATAAAAAATAATGAAGTCATGTAATTTTTCCAGATAATACTCTTCTTTAGTATATAAATGCATTGTGATCACCATACTTTTTTTCCCAATAATTATTCTTTGTACTTGATTAATATTCATTATTAAAACATTGTGTAGACATGTACAGTACAGAACAAAAGCTTGTTCTCATTCAAAGAGTTTTCTTCATTTTCATGACTCTGAAAATTGTAGATTCACATTGAAGGCATCAAAACTATGAATTAAAACATGGAATGAAATACTTAACAAAAAAGTGTGAAACAGCTGAAAATATGTCTTAAATTCTAGGTTCTTCAAAGTAGCCACCATTTGCTTTGATTACTGCTTTGCACACTCTTGGCATTCTCTTGATGAGCTTCAAGAGGTAGTCACCGGAAATGGTCTTCCAACAGTCTTGAAGGAGTTCCCAGAGATGCTTAGCACTTGTTGGCCCTTTTGCCTTCACTCTGAGGTCCAGCTAACCCCAAACCATCTCGATTGGGTTCAGGTCTGGTGACTGTGGAGACCAGGTCATCTGGTGTAGCACCCCATCACTCTCATTCTTAGTCAAATAGCCCTTACACAGCCTGGAGGTGTGTTTGGGGTCATTGTCCTGTTGAAAAATATATGATGGTCCAACGCAAACCGAATGGAATAGCACGCCGCTGCAAGATGCTGTGGTAGGCATGCTGGTTCTGTATGCCTTCAATTTTGAATAAATCCCCAACAGTGTCACCAGCAAAGCACCCCCACACCATCACACCTCCTCCTCCATGCTTCACGGTGGGAACCAGCCATGTAGAGTCAATCCGTTCACCTTTTCTACAAAGACACAGTGGTTGGATCCAAAGATCTCAAATTTGGACTCATCGGACCAAAGCACAGATTTTCACCGGTCTAATGTCCATTCCTTGTGTTCTTTAGCCAAAACAAGTCTCTTCTGCTTGTTGCCGGTCCTTAGCAGTGGTTTCCTAGCAGCTATTTTACCATGAAGGCCTGCTGCACAAAGTCTCCTCTTAAGGGCTCCTCTCCACTTGCGATTTCTATGTGTGAGTGCGATCTGATAGAAAATCGGATCGCACTCGCACCAGTGTTAATCAATGAGGCCGTGTCCTCTTGCTAAATTTTTTACGGCACGTCTCGTGCTCTCGGTGAAATCGCAGCATGCTGCGATTTCATCGAGTCTCAGCTCTCGCTCCCCCATACAATCCTACGGGAGCGAGAAAAAAAATCAGAATCCGGGTGGCATGCGCATGTCATACAGATGGCATACGCATGTCACACGGATCCTTGACACTTGCATATCGCGTCAGACTGGCTACCGGAGAAATCTCCAGTAATACCAGGCCTGGCCGCGGTTACATGCACTGAACTCCGGAGCTGTCACCTGAGCTCCAGAGTGCAGCCTGAACAGCGAGCGCCGAGTGATTGATTCCCCGGTGATTGCTGTTCAGTTCAGCACAGCTGCAGACAGGCCGGGCTGATCTCTGGAGCTCAGGTGACAGATCCAAGGTTCAGTGCAGGTAACTGCGGCCAGGCCTGGTATTACTGGAGATTCCTCCGGTAGCCAGTCTGACGCAGTATGCATAAACACTCACATAGCACTCGCATGACGCTCGCATGTCATACGGATGCTATGTGAGGAAACAAACACACACCATACGCAGACCACACACAGGACATACACAGGACAATCGACTCACATTTGTAGCCGAGTGTCGCTGTGAATTTGTAAACGCAAGTGGAGAAGAGCCATAACAGTTGTTCTAGACATGAGAAGGTGTGTCCAAAGTTTTGGTCTGTACTGTATATTAATCAAACAAATATATAATTAGGACCAAAATTATATATTTGAGATATAAATATATATATATATATATATATATATATATATATATATATATTTGATATATAGATATTTCCAGATAGAATATATATATACAGGACTATGTCAGAGTTTATCTATATTCAATACAGATACCTTAATATTAATTTAAGTACTGTTATCAATAAATTCTGCCATCTATAGATCTATTATCTGGATGTATTATATTAAATTATTTAATAAATGTGAAGAACTTTTTAAAAAGGTCTCCTGCACATGCTCAGTATTGGTGAGTTATTACCTCAGTATGTGTAAGGCCTCGTGCACACGTTCAGTATTGGTGAGTTATTACCTCAGTATATGTAAGGCCTCGTGCACACAGTCAGTATTGGTGAGTATTTACCTCAGTATGTGTAAGGCCTCGTGCACATGCTCAGTATTGGGGAGTTTTTACCTCAGTATGTGTAAGGCCTCGTGCACATGGTCAGTATTGGGGAGATTTTACCTCAGTATGTGTAAGACCTCGTGCACACGGTCAGTATTGGGCTATGTGCGCACTAGAAATGAGAAGTTTCTCAAGAAAATTTCTTGAGAAACTTCTGGGAGTGAAAGATTTCCGGACCTCCGGAAAAAATCCGCACCAAATCCGCATGCGGATTTGCCGCGGAATAGCCGCGGAATTGCCGCGATTTTCCCGCGGGTGGTTCCCTGCGGATTTTTGCAGGCTGTACTGCCGAAATCCGCAGGGTACCTGCGGAAATAATGGACATGTTCATTTTCTCAAGAAAGTTTCTCGAGAAATTCTTCTCAAGGAAATTTCTTGAGAAAAATCCGCACCAGTGCGCACAGCTATTTTTTTTTACCATAGGATTTGCTGGGAAATGTCTTCACAAAGATTGCAGACATTTCTCAAGAAATTTCCGCGGCAAATCCGCGGGTAAATCCGCGGGTAAAACGCACTAGTGCGCACATAGCCTTAGTGAGTTTTTACCTCAGTATGTGTAAGGCCTCGTGCACATGTTCAGTATTGGTGAGTATTTACCTCAGTATGTGTAAGGCCTCGTGCACATGTTCAGTATTGGTGAGTTATTACCTCAGTATGTGTAAGGCCTCGTGCACATGTTCAGTATTGGTGAGTTGTTACCTCAGTATGTGTAAGACCTCGTGCACATGTTCAGTATTGGTGAGTTTTTACCTCAGTATGTGTAAGGCCTCGTGCACATGCTCAGTATTGGTGAGTTTTTCCCTCAGTATGTGTAAGGCCTCGTGCACATGTTCAGCATTGGTGAGTGTTTACCTCAGTATGTGTAAGGCCTCGTGGCTCATGGAATGGACCCCCAATCTGTTACAGGTGCAGCAAACCCGGCCACTACGCCCGACGGTGTCCGTTAAACGAGCAACCCCTGGGACCACGGGCCAATCCTCAGGAGTAGAACCCCATGGCCCCCCAGACTGGCGGGACCGGTACATCGGGGCCCGGCCTATCATCCCCGTGGCTGTGGACGGCATACCGGTGATGGCTCTCCTGGACACGGGATCACAGGTATCCACTATACCATACACACTGTATCAACGGTATTGGGGAAAAGACGAGCTGGCTCCCCCAGATGCCAGTATAACACTGATTGCTGCTGATGGACTCCCATTGACCCAAGTGGGATACAAGCAAGTGGCCATGACTGTGGGACGAGCTGAACTGCAACACCAGGGTATGATTGTGATAATGAATGAACCCAGTGATCATAACCCGAAGATAGTGCTAGGAACTAATGTGATGGAGCACTGTATGAGTGATGTGCTGACCCTACTGCAGCAGCGGGGAGCCGACAGAGAGCTGTGCAGCGTGAGATCCGAGCCTTGATGTACCGCCAGCATGTGAACTCGACAGGAGGAAAGATTGGTGGGGTGAGAGTGATGGATGTTGCCCCGTTGATTGTGCCCCCTAGGAGCGAGATGATGATTTGGTATAGGGCAGCAGTAGAGCCCCAGGGGCGTGACTACCCTGCCATGATAGAGCCCATGCCCTCCGAGCACTGGCCCACAGTAATGGCCGCCCGAGTGGTAGTAGATGTAAAGAAGGGGAGAGTGCCTGTGAGGGTGATGAACTGTGGGGAGGAAGAAGTCAGGCTTCCCCTGTATGCTACACTTGCCAAGTTGCTCACTCTGGATCCCCACACCATCCGTGAGGCAGTTCCCCCAACCTCACCACCGACTGCCAGCACTCACCCGCCCCAAGGGGAGTCAGATGAGTGGCACCGACAGTTACATCTAGGCACTGACGATAGCCCTACACATCACAAAGAAGGTTTATACCGGGTGGTACGGGAGTATGAGCAAGTTTTTAGCAAACATCCCCTAGACTTTGGGCAGATTAAAGGGGTCCAACACCATATCTCCACCGGTGAACACCCCATAATCAAAGAGAGCTACAGGCCTATTCCCCCTGCACACTACCAATGTGCCAAGGACATGTTGAGGAACATGAGGGAAGCAGGGGTTATCAGGGACAGCTGTAGTCCCTGGGCCGCCCCGTTGGTGCTGGTTAATAAGAAGGACGGCACCATGCGGATGTGTGTGCATTACCGGAAGATTAACCAGATAACGCATAAAGATGCTTACCCACTGCCCCGTATTGAAGAGTCCTTAGCCGCACTGAGAACTGCGAACTACTTCTCTACCCTTGACCTCACCAGCGGGTACTGACAAGTGGCCATGGCACCCGAGGACCGGGAGAAAACTGCCTTCACCACCCCAATGGGGCTCTGTGAATTCAATAGTATGCCGTTCGGGCTGTGCAACGCCCCTGGAACCTTCCAACGGCTGATGGAATGCTGTCTGGGGCATCTAAATTTCGAGACCGTCCTGTTATACCTGGATGATGTGATTGTTTACTCCCAGACATATGAAGCCCACCTGGAGCACCTGGCCAAGGTGTTCGCGTCCCTTGCCAAATACGGGATGAAGTTGAAGCCCTCCAAGTGTCATCTGCTGAAACCCAGAGTGCAGTACCTGGGGCATGTGGTGGGTGCAGAAGGTGTCGCTATTGGGGGGTGCTACTGCTATGGACAATAAGAAACACGCTGCCACTTTAAGAGACAGAAACCTCCCCATGTTGAGGGGTAATGGAATGTTCTGCTCCCCCTGCAGAAAGTGTGCTAATGGACAGCCCGAGTGTAAGAAGAGAAGTGAGTTTCTGTTTTGATTTTAGAAGCGTGTGAAGGAACACACAGCCGGGGTGTCTCGGAGGATTGGAGTTTTTCTTCTGAATCGAGAGAGAGACTTGCAGATAACAGGGAACAAGCGAGGAATCTGAAGCAAGAAGAAGATTTTGATCTCCTTACCCCGGCCCAGGAGAAGTGCGCACCTCCGGATGAGACTGTTATTGGGGGCCCCCGGGACTGGATCCATGTCCCCAGCATCACTGTGAGTTGAATATTGTGCACATACTAGGGGCTAAAGTAGGCTTCAGTAGGTAGAACACGGCATCCGTGTGGCCCGTTTAGCAGAGGCCAGAGAGGTTACGTGTAGAGTAGCATTGTACCGGACTGTTTTTGTGTTTCTTGAACCTGTAATAGTTGGAGCACCGTGCTATTGAGCGGACCAGCTAGAGAATACAAAAGTGTTGTTAAATCCCGTTTTGCCACTGTATACCCCGTGCCTGAACCTGCTTTCTCCACATCTTTCCCCGCCTGTTACTAAATACACCCTTGTTGTTCGCACCTCGTCTTGTGTACTGTAACCTACTCTGCACTGCGGTGGTCCTCTCGGCCATCGCTTCAAGTGGCGCTGCGAGCAGGGTACGGTCACCAAGATGGAGGCAGCAGACAGCAACGGCAGGAACGCTAATATTAATAGGGGTGCTGTGGGCAATGGTGGAACCCCTGCAAGGACACTTCCAATGGGCACCATATTTAGTGTGCTACCAAAATTCGATGGCAATAACATGGCACTGTGTGACTGGGTGTCCCGGCTGCAGAGCACCCTGAAAGTGTATAACATCGGCCCAGAGCTTGAGGTGGACATCGCTTTGACTGCCCTAGAGGGATAAGCACGTAGAAACGTCTGCCTACAACCAGAACCCACCCGTAGTACCCTGAAAGAGTTAGTTGGATTCTTGGAAGAGATCTATGGCGAGACTGCTAGCGCGGGACATCTTCGCGACAAATTTTTTTCGAGGCTGCAGCGGGAAGAAGAAGGGATCTCTCAGTATGCAACAGCACTACAAGAAGTGTTAGCAGAGGTCCAGAGAAAGGAGTCAGATGGACTCGGCGGCATAGGCTCTACCGACCGGATACTCCGGGAACAGTTTATTCTGGGATTGCATAGCGTATCCTTGCGGCGAGCCCTGGCAGAACGGGTCCGAGCGAATCCGGCTCTTACTTTTCGTCAAATCCTAGCAGAAGCAGTAGCCTGAAGTAAAGAAGAAAGTTACGCATCTGGGGTGGTGCGCGTCCAAACCGCCACCTCCAGAGTGGACCCAAACTGCCAGGTGGGACTGGTCCAGGTGGTGCAAGATTTACAGAAATCCGTTCTCAATGTACAGGAGAAACTGACCCAGATGGAGCAAAAAATGAGGGACTTGTCTGGTGAACATCCCTACCCAGCTGTATCCTCCTCCTTCCAACCTGGCCCATCATACTCACGCAACAATTCCTCGGCTCTACCAATGGGGGACTGGAGGCTGCAGGCTTCCTCTCGTCAGCCACCAGAGGCACGAGGTATTCCTCAGCGAGGAGAAGACATCCACTGCTGGGGATGTGGAGGTCGGGGGCATATTGCCAGGGGGTGCCGGAATAACACTCAAAGCCAACTGAAGCCATCGTTAAACTACCAACCCCCGCAGTAGTGCGGCACTCTGCGGAGGAGGCGAGAAGGGAGGCCGCTCCGTATCATAACGAACATTTGATCGCTGGTTGTCCCATCCTACGTGCTGAATTCGAGAGAGTCCCAGTGAATTGCTTGATAGATACTGGGTTACAAGTGACGACGATGCCAGAAGCATATTTCAATCAACATTTCCAGACACTGGCCAGGCCAGAGAAAGAGACCATGATCCGAGTGATTGCTGCTAATCAACAACCGATCCCGGTCACAGGAGTTGTGTGGATGAATGTTCGAATCTGTGGGCAAGAAGTGGGGAAAAAAGGGATTCTACTAGTCCCCGAGCCCATCAACGAAGATGTACCTGTAATATTGGGGATGAATGTCCTACGTGAATTAGATCAGATTATGTTCACCAAACGGGGACCCGGATACTGGAAGCAAGCTACTACACATAAGCCTACACAGGAAGCACTTCAACGGCTGATCCGCGTCTGTGGGATGCAGAAGAGTGTGCCATCTCATCAGACGGTAGGGGTCATCAGGGCTCCTGGGAAGGAACCTATAATCCTGCCTCCCGGCCGAGAAAGTATATTACACCTCCCAGTGGGAACCTATCGCAATCTCGATGGGATAGAAGGGATTGTTCAGCCTGTAGCAACTGGAAGAGTGGACCAAGAAGTTATGATAGCTCGTACGGTAGCTGTGGTCCAACAAGGACGCGTCCCTATCAGAGCCTTGAATGTGGGCCCCGGTGAGGCCACCTTGCCTCGAGGGACGGATCTGGCCCTGGTGTACGTACATAAAGGCGAGGTAATGAGTCATAAAGAGATATCCTTATCGCCGATAGAAGGTGTGGGGTGGACCCTAGCAGTCTCTGCGAGGGCCAAAGAGATGCCATCCCCAGAGTGGAGTGGAAAGGCCATCCTCGATCAGATGGAAGTGGATGTGAATTCGCTGGGCCCTGAGCGTGTGCAAGCAGTAGAAGCTATGCTGTGGGAGAACCAGGCCGCATTCGCTCGCCACGCTGAAGATTTCGGCTGCACTGAAGCCATCATGCATGAGATACCGACCGGGGAAGCTCGTCCGATTCAAGAACGGTACCGACAGATCCCTCCCAAGATGTATCAAGAGGTAAAGACGTTACTGAAGCAGATGCTGGATTAAGGAATAGTGCAGGGCAGCCAGAGCCCTTGGGCGGCCCCGGTGGTACTCGTCAAGAAAAAGGATGGAACCATCCGGTTCTGTGTAGATTACAGAAAACTCAACGCTTGTACCGTTTGTGACTCATACCCATTACCACGAATCGAAGAATCCTTGACGGCCTTGGGGAAGGCCAAGTACTTCTCCACCTTGGATCTAGCAAGCGGGTACTGGCAAGTACCTGTGGCGGAAAAAGACAAAGCCAAGACCGCGTTCATCCTCCCGATGGGATTGTTTGAGTTTAATCGGATGCCCTTCGGACTCTCCAATGCTCCGGGCACGTTTCAACGGCTGATGTAAAAGTGTTTGGGAGACCTAAATTTTGAAGCGACCCTGATCTATCTGGATGACATCATCGTGTTCTCGGCCACGTTCAAAGAACACCTTGACCGGCTTGGACATGTACTCGGGAGACTGCAGGCTCATAACCTGAAGGTGAAGCCCAAAAAATGCCACCTCTTCAAGAGAGAGATCGAGTACCTGGGCCACACAGTGTCACAAGATGGAGTCCTACCCTCCGCAGAAAAGGTGGCGGCCATTCAGAATTGGCCAGTCCCTCGAACGGTGAGGGAACTCAAGGCATTTCTTGGACTCGCCGGGTATTACCGCCGGTTCGTCAAAGACTTTGCAAAGGTGGCGGGTCCTTTGAACGAGCTGCTGAGGGGGACCGCCGGAGTGTCGAAGAACCAGGGCATCTCTTGGGCTCAGAGACAAGATGAGGCTTTTCAGGCTATGAAGAATGCCCTTACTTCAGCCCCGATCCTGGCCTATCCGGACTTCGACCGACTATTCCTGCTGTACACAGATGGTAGCCTTCATGGACTCGGTGCCGTATTGTCTCAGATGCAAAATGGACATGAGAGAGTCATTGGCTACGCCAGTAGGTGCCTGCGGGACAGCGAAAGAAACCCACACAATTACAGCTCCTTTCGACCAGAGCTCCTGGCCTTAGTGTGGGCCATAACAGAGAAATTTGCTGGCTTCCTGACAGGAACCTAGATCCAGGTCCGGACAGACAATAATCCTCTGGCCCACCTTGAGAATACCAAATTGGGAGCCTTGGAACAACGGTCGGTGGCTCGCCTTGCAAAGTTTGACTTTACCATCTGTTATCGCCCTGCTACCGAAAACGCAAATGCGGATGGGCTGTCAAGAGTGACGGTGGAGACCCCAGTGGGGGATCTCGATGAACGATTAGAGGAGGAAGAAACTCCAGACTTTAGCAAGTTTGGGCCCTCGGTGGTTGCGTCCCAGTTGAGTAGGCAGGCTTGCACACTGCCCCGGTCCCTGGGGAGAACCAATGAAGAATGGGGACGTGCTCAAGATGCAGACGAAGGGCTGCAACAGATGAAACACTGGGTAACTGAGAAGCACAAGCCAGACAAACAAGAAAGGGCTAACCTGGACACCGAGATGAAGAGTGTCTTACACCAGTGGGATAGACTGGAAGTTCGAGGATCAGTGTTATATCGTAAGAGACAACAGCCAAAAGATATAGAAGCAAGATGGCAGGTGGTCATCCCCGGAAAAATGGCTCAAGAGGTAGCTAAGGAAGCTCACGAGTTTGGCGCTCACTTTGGACCTGCAAAGACCTACCAATGGTTACAGCAGTACGTGTACTGCCCCAGGTTGGAGTCTGTGGTGGAAGAGGTTTGCCGGCAATGTCGAGTATGCTACCTCGTTAAAAGCACCGAACAAAGGGCACCCGTTCAGACCATACAGACCAAAGAACCGCTAGAACTGTTGATGATTGATTATCTCCTCGTGGGACACTCCACTCGGGGACTACAATACTGTTTGGTTATGACCGACCATTTCTCCAAGTTCGCTGTAGTCACCCCGACTAGAGATCAGACTGCTGAGTCGGCGGCACGGGCCATCTGCCAAGACTTCATCCGTGTGTATGGATGCCCGAAGCGGATCCACTCCGATCAAGGTGTATGTTTTCAAGGCAAGGTGATGGAGGAATTATGTTGTATGTATGACATCGAGCGATCTCGGACTACACCTTATCATCCCCAAGGCAATGGAGCATGTGAACGCTTCAACCGAACTCTACTTCAAATGCTGAGAATATTAGAGGAAGATAAGAGGGCATGTTGGCCGGATTACCTGGCAGAACTGGTCTGGGCCTACAATAACCGAGTTCACTCCACTACAGGTTACACCCCATATCTACTGCTGTTTGGAAGAGTTGGGCGAGAAATCATCGAGCTGAATTTGGAGCAGCCAGAGGATTTCATGGAACGAACTGCCACTTCGTGGGTGAAAGAACATCGACAACGATTACAGACGATACGTCGGTTGGCTTGTCAACAGCTACAGAAGAAAGAACATATGAGCCCTAAACCGATTCAAGAGATACCGCTTCAACCTGGAGATCGAGTGTTAGTCAGAGAGAAACGCCCCAAGGGTAAACTGAGTGAAAGATGGGAAGTTCAACCCTACAGAGTAATCAAATGGGTGTATGCTGACGGCCCGGTCTACAAGGTGCAAATTGAGAATGGAGCGTCCGGCCCTAGAGTACTACACAGAAATATGTTGCGACCATGCCGGTCTGAAGCTCTTTCTACGCCAAGATCTCCTGCAGTCTCTGCCCCACTCCCTGAACTTACGCCATCTGTGTGTGAAGTCGATGATGACTGGTGGACAGTCCCCGATGCAGGGGCGGATCCTCAGCCTTCCGGAAACAGAGATCCCATGGATGAGCCACTACTGCCACGGGAAGAAGAGACTAGCCAAGATTCCACTGCAGCTCCCACAGCAAGTGTTCCTCCGGAAGCTAGTCAAGCCGGGCCTGATAGTCAAGATCTTAGAAGATCTCAGAGGTCTACTGCAGGGGTTCCACCAATCCGATATGTTGAACAATGTATTAGGTCTGCTGTACTGCCATTGTTGTCTCCTCTACAGGTTTGAACCTTCCTTCAAAACACAGTGGGCTCGAAGCTGTGATGGCCGAGGATGACCATCATTAAGTGGGGAGGCATATTGGGGGGTGCTACTGCTATGGACAATAAGAAACACGCTGCCACTTTAAGAAACAGAAACCTCCCCATGTTGAGGGGTAATGGAATGTTCTGCTCCCCCTGCAGAAAGTGTGCTAATGGACAGCCCGAGTGTAAGAAGAGAAGTGAGTTTCTGTTTTGATTTTAGAAGCATGTGAAGGAACACACAGCCGGTGTGTCTCGGAGGATTGGAGTTTTTCTTCTGAATCGAGAGAGAGACTTGCAGATAACAGGGAACCAGCGAGGATTCTGAAGCAAGAAGAAGATTTTGATCTCCTTAACCCGGCCCAGGAGAAGTGCGCACCTTCAGATGAGACTATTTTTGGGGCCCCCGGGACTGGATCCACGTCCCCAGCATCACTGTGAGTTGAATATTGTGCACATACTAGGGGCTAAAGTAGGCTTCAGTAGGTAGAACACGGCATCCGTATGGCCCGTTTAGCAGAGGCCAGAGAGGTTACGTGTAGAGTAGCATTGTACCTGACTGTTTTTGTGTTTCTTGAACCTGTAATAGTTGGAGCACCGTGCTATTGAGCGGACCAGCTAGAGAATACAAAAGTGTTGTTAAATCACGTTTTGCCACTGTATACTCCGTGCATGAACCTGCCTTCTCCACATCTTTCCCCGCCTGTTAATAAATACACCCTTGTTGTTCGCACCTCGTCTTGTGTACTGTAACCTAGTCTGCACTGCGGTGGTCCTCTCGGCCATCGCTTCATCGCCCCCGACCCCGAGAAGATCACTGCCATCCAAGACTGGCCGAGACCCACCACAGTGAGGGAAGTAAGGCAGTTTCTGGGCCTGGTGGGGTACTACCGTCGCTTCATCAAGGGGTACACGAAGATGGCCGCCCCCATGCAAGACCTCCTCGTGGGACAGACCAAAGGTGGTAGACTCCTCGGAGCCCCACTGGTGTGGGAAGAGAGGCATGAGGAATCCTTCCGCCAGCTGAAAACGGCCTTGACTGGAGAGGAGATCCTAGCATATCCTGATTACAGCCACCCGTTCATCCTCTACACCGATGCCAGCAATGTGGGCTTGGGGGCAGTCTTATCCCAGGTCCAAGACAGGAAGGAGAAAGTGATTGCTTATGCTAGCCGAAAGCTCCGACCAACTGAAAGGAATCCTGAGAACTACAGCTCTTTCAAGCTCGAGCTCCTATCGCTGGTGTGGGCTATCACCGAGCGGTTCCGCCATTACCTGGCCGCAGCAAAGTTCACCGCTTTCACGGATAACAATCCGCTGACCCACCTGGACACGGCCAAGTTGGGCGCGTTGGAACAGCGGTGGGTGGCCAGGCTAGCCAACTACGATTTCACCATCAAATACAGGGCCGGTCGTGCCAACGTTAATGCTGATGCACTCTCTCGGATGCCCTACTTGTCGGAAGAAGGGTGCGAGGATGACGACCTCGAAGAGATCGAGTTGCCTGCATTTCACCAGCCACCAACTGAGAAGGTGCATGTCCACCAACAACGGGTGAACCTGGATCCGCTGCCCAGTCAGGAGTGGCAGGAAGCTCAAAACTAGGCACCCGCTGTCTGCCTAGTCAAGATCCTGGTAGAACAAGGCGCTGTTGGGATAGACCCCGCCGCCCCAGCTGAAGCCCAACGCCTGTGGCGAGAACGTACCCGGCTGTATCTACACCAGGGGAAGTTTTACCGTGAGCTGATTAACCCGAAGACTCATGAGAAAATCCGCCAGTTGGTGATTCCCCAAGCTAATGTGCCCACCGTTCTACAAGCGTACCATGATGGTGCCGGACACTTCGGATGGAAGAAGCTGGAAATGCTGTTGAGAGAGCTGTTCTATTGGAGCGGGATGCGGGAGTCTGTAGAGGCCTGGTGCCGAGAGTGCGGCCCTTGCACATTGAGAAGGAAGGACGAGGCCAGCCAGAAGGCGCCCCTACACCCGATCGTTACACATCAACCGCTGGAGCTGGTCGCCCTGGACCATGTAAAGCTCACCCCCAGCCGAAGTGGGTACACCTACGCTCTAACCATAGCAGACCACTATTCAAGGTTCATGGTGGTTGTCCCAGTCAAAGACTTAACTGGCCGTACCGCCGCTAGAGCGTTCCAGGCTTATTTCTGTCGACCACATGGATACCCTGAGAAGGTGCTTACTGACCAAGGCCCGGCCTTTGAAGCGGAGGTGTTCCATGAGTTTTGTCAGTTGTACGGCTGCAAGAAGATCCGGACCACGCCTTACCATGCCCAGACCAACGGCATGTGTGAGAAGATGAACCACTTGGTCCTGGGCCTCCTCAAGACGTTGCCGCTAGAAGAGCGGAACCTGTGGCTGGAGAAGCTACCTGACTTGGTCGATATGTACAACAATATTCCTTCCAGCTCAACGAAGTGCACCCCGGCATATCTGATGAGGGCTCGCCCCGGCTGGCTACCGGTGGATCTGGACATGGGATTGGAAGCCCCAGAAGCACTCCCTTCGACAGCTGAATGGGAAACTCGGCGGAGGGTGCAATACCGACAGATTCAGGAATATGTTGAGAAGAACTTGAGTCGGAGTCGGGAACAGCAGGAGCAGCGCTTCAACCAGAGAGCGTCTGCTGGTCCTTTCCAGCCTGGAGATGTAGTGCTGAAGCGGAAGAGGAGGACCCACAAGCTGGATGATCAATGGGAACAAACCCCATACGTCATACAGCCCACAGGATGGGAAGACGGGAAGGCCTACCAGATCAGTCGTGACCAAGGGGTGCACTTTGGCCACGGTCTCCCGGGACCATCTAAAGAGGTGCCCACCAGCATTGAGGGCAGCGGCTGAAGTTCCGGTTCCTCCACCAGCGGAGAAGGCAAAAGAGGTAATCCACACCGTGATGGGTGACTTCCCAGCGGACTGACCTACACAGAACAGCGCGGTGATTCTTCCAGTGATACTGTTCCCACAACCCGTGGATGAAGAAGTCATGGAGGCGGTCAACCGTGAGCCAGTGCCCAGGGATGAACCTGTACCCAGCTCCCCTATGCCTCCGCCTGCCCCACACGATAGCAGGGAAGAGGAACTGATTGTTCCCTCTGCCCCACTGCCTATCCCCACTGACACTGGACCCCGGAGGTCCACCCGTCCCAACCTAGGTAGACCCCCACTTAGGTACAGGGAAACTACTCTTTAAAGGGGGAGAAAATATATGTGTGTGTTTGTTAAAGTTGAAAAGTTTGAAAATGATAAGTGAATGATACCGTGAAAAAGTCACCTGATTTGCAACCTTGATTTGAAACCGGTCGTTGCCGGCAACTGGTCCCCGTTGGTACCCCTCATTTTCCATAAGGAACTACTTATGAACAAGCCTGAGAACTTGCAAGGCAACCACAAACTAGTGGCATGTAAATAATGTTTGTTATGGCTTCTACCGTAACCGCCTCCGGAGAGGCAGATTGGAGGAAGGGCCCGCAGTGGAGCAGGCTGGGGCCCAGCCACCACCGTAACCGGTGGCAATCCTCTGGGGTTTCCAGGGGCTCCCCATGGACGTGGGTCCTCTGGAAAGGACAGAACCCGCTCGGGCAATTTGTGGTGGACTGGGGTCAAGGGGTGCTGCCTGTTTGCTTAGGGGCAGCATCAGGGCCAGGTTGCTTGGGTGGGAGAGAGCGGAAGCCGTAACCGTTTAGTACCATTTGTAACGTTTAAGTAAGAGTACCTCCCGATGTGGGAAGAAGTTATTATACTTGTATGTCTGTTACCGTTTTCTATCTTTTTCAGTTGGTGAAAATAAAATCGGTGATGGACGGGCAGCCCGCGGACGGTCTGCATTTAACTAAGGGGGAATGTGGCGCCCTGGACAAGCCAGGGGCCACAGAGCACAACACCAACACACCCCACACTCCCATCAGGCACACCAAAGTCAGAACACAAAATCCTTGTTGCCTTCCTCCAGGGGCTGATGTCCACACCAGGGGGTGGGCCAGGCGGTTGGTCCCGCCCACCGAGGAGTTCACAGTTCTGGAGGTGGGAAAACCAGGCAGATCGAGTTTGTAGAGGAGAGAGGATAGTTGAGAAGTGAAAGCGAGAGAGGAGAAAAGTGACAGCAAAACAGCCTGAAGTTGGTCCGGGTGTTTGGCCCGGACAGATCAGCAAGGTTGGCAGACGGTGGTGACCGTCTGCAGGAGTGGCCAATTGGAGTCTACCGTAAGGACCGTGGACGGGCGGTGGCCCAGCGGTACCGGACCGGTACGCAAAGAGAAGCCAGCACCATTGGCAGGGGCTTACGGACCCCGGCAAGACTAGGAGTCGCCGTGAATTTGCCGAATCCGTTAGTGAAGGGAACCTCCTGGGTTTCCCAATGACCAAGTCCCGATAGAAGGCAACAGTCCAACCAAGTGAGGGAGACACCGCCACCGCCAAGGCAACCGTTTCCCAGGGCCAGAGCTTGCGGGCAAAAGGGGCTCCTCCGGCCCACATCCAAGCCGGGGAGCGGGTTACCGGTGGGAACCCATTGGAACCAACTACCGTACATAGGTGCAGGGAAAGGCAGTCATCACCAACCTGCCGGGAGCAACAACACCGCAGCCGTCTGAGGGACCCGTCCATCCAGCCGTTTGTTTTACCGAGAACTATGTCCTCATCATTGGGCTGAGTGAGTACCACCGTGCCGTGCGGCACAGCGCTGCCCCCGCGACTCTGCACCTCACCAGGCCCCGCAACCCGCCTGCCATCCATCCCTACCCCATCACCGGGCCCCGGGACAACCAACCCCCTACCCACGGAGGGGAGAACTAACAACCAAGCTGCTCCCTGTCACCGCTCCCGGGATCCCCGTCCAGAGCAGCGGTGGTGTCACCAAAATCACCACAACCGTGGGTGGCGTCACGGACAATATCCAAATCCCCCACAATCAAATCCCCTTTTTACTCACGGGCGAGGAGCGCCGCTCGAGTCCCCGGGATCCGGCCCACCGCTCGAGCCACCACCGAGCAGCAGCAGCAGCAGCCGGACCCGAGCAGTGGGAGAGCGCAGCGTCCCCTCCTCCGCCTGCGACACACATGTTCAGTATTGGTGAGTATTTACCTCAGTATGTGTAAGGCCCCCTTCACACGTCCGTGAAAAACACGCACGTGTGTTACGGGCCGTTTTTCGGGTCCGTGTCCCGTTTTTGTGTCCGTTTTTATGGTCCGTGTGGCACCTGTGTGAATTGCGTATGCTAGCCGTGTTTGTGTGCAGAACGTCCGTGTGTGCGTGTGGAATTAACGTGTATGTGTACGTGTAATGTCCGTGTGTAATGTCCGTGTGTGTGATGCACAATGTCGTTTATAAATGTCGGCTGACAGCAGACAGAGTTGCGCGATGAGAATGAACTCGGGTGAACTTCACCCGACTTCATCCTCATACCGCGGCTCTGTCTGTGTCGAGTACTGATTAGCGGTCACCTGTGAAGGATTCACCGGTGACCGCTAATCCCCCGAGTGACTGAAGTGTCCCCCCCTCTCTCATACTCACCGATCCCCGATCACCGGCTCTGCACGGCATTCACACTGCTGCGGCGGCTTTTACTATTTTGAAAAAGCCGGCCGCTCATTAAACAATCTCCTATTCCCTGCTTTCCCCGCCCACCGGCGCCTATGATTGGTTACAGTGAGACACGCCCCCACGCTGAGTGACAGGTGTCACACTGCACCCAATCACAGCAGCCGGTGGGCGTGTCTATACTGTGCAGTAAAATAAATAAATAAATAATTAAAAAAAAACGGCGTGCGGTCCCCCCCAATTTTAATGCCAGCCAGATAAAGCCATACGGCTGAAGGCTGGTATTCTCAGGATGGGGAGCTCCACGTTATGGGGAGCCCCCCACCCTAACAATATCAGTCAGCAGCCGCCCAGAATTGCCGCATACATTATATGCGACAGTTCTGGGACAGTACCCGGCTCTTCCCGATTTGCCCTGGTGCCGTTGGCAAATCGGGGTAATAAGGAGTTATTGGCAGCCCATAGCTGCCAATAAGTCCTAGATTAATCATGTCAGGCGTCTATGAGACACCCTCCATGATTAATCTGTAAGTTACAGTAAATAAACACACACCCGAAAAATCCTTTATTAGAAATAAAAACACACACACATTCCCTGGTTCACCACTTTAATCATCCCCGAAAAAGCCCTCCATGTCCGGCGTCCTCCAGGATGCTCCAGCGTCGCATCCAGCGCTGCTGCATGGAGGTGACAGGAGCTGCAGAAGACACCACCGCTCCGGTCACCTCCACGCAGCTAATGAAGACAGCCGCGCGATCAGCTGAGCTGTCAGTGAGGTTACCCGCTGTCACTGGATCCAGTGACAGCGGGTAACCTCTGTGACAGCTCAGCTGATCGCGCGGCTGTCTTCATTAGCTGCGTGGAGGTGACCGGAGCGGTGGTGTCTTCTGCAGCTCCTGTCACCTCCATGCAGCAGCGCTGGATGCGACGCTGGAGCATCCTGGAGGACGCCGGACATGGAGGGCTTTTTCGGGGATGATTAAAGTGGTGAACCAGGGAATGTGTGTGTGTTTTTATTTCTAATAAAGGATTTTTCGGGTGTGTGTTTATTTACTGTAACTTACAGATTAATCATGGAGGGTGTCTCATAGACGCCTGACATGATTAATCTAGGACTTATTGGCAGCTATGGGCTGCCAATAACTCCTTATTACCCCGATTTGCCAACGGCACCAGGGCAAATCGGGAAGAGCCGGGTACTGTCCCAGAACTGTCGCATATAATGTATGCGGCAATTCTGGGCGGCTGCTGACTGATATTGTTAGGGTGGGGGGCTCCCCATAACGTGGAGCTCCCCATCCTGAGAATACCAGCCTTCAGCCGTATGGCTTTATCTGGCTGGCATTAAAATTGGGGGGGACCGCACGCCGTTTTTTTTTAATTATTTATTTATTTATTTTACTGCACAGTATAGACACGCCCACCGGCTGCTGTGATTGGGTGCAGTGTGACACCTGTCACTCAGCGTGGGGGCGTGTCTCACTGTAACCAATCATAGGCGCCGGTGGGCGGGGAAAGCAGGGAATAGGAGATTGTTTAATGAGCGGCCGGCTTTTTCAAAATAGTAAAAGCCGCCGCAGCAGTGTGAATGCCGTGCAGCGCTGCGCCGGAGATCGGGGAACGGTAAGTATGAGAGAGGGGGGGAAACTGACCGACAGACTGTGAGAGAGGGACCGACAGACAGAGAGACCGACAGAGAGACTGACCGACGGACTCAGGGAGATTGACGGACATACACAGAAATAGAAAGAATAGCCGACATCACTAGAAATAAAAACACCAAACGGACACGGACTATAGGTATATGCATACGTGTTTACTAACGTGTGTGCACATACCCATAGACTTTCATTGTGTCCACGTGTGCGTGCTCCGTGCAGATAACGGACATGCATCCGTGCAAAACGCAAACACATACGGATCACGGACACGCACACACGGACATAATGAAATAACGGACGTGTGACCACAATCATAGATTAACATTGGTGCACGTTTGGCCGTGTCTCCGGTATATACGGAAACGGACCAAACACGCACGTGTATCACGGACGTGTGAAGGGGGCCTAAGGCCTCGTGCACATGGTCAGTATTGGTGAGTTTTTACCTCAGTATGTGTAAGGTCTCGTGCACATGTTCAGTATTGGTGAGTTTTTCCCTCAGTATGTGTAAGGCCTCGTGCACATGGTCAGTATTGGTGAGTATTTACCTCAGTATGTGTAAGACCTCGTGCACATGGTCAGTATTGGTGAGTTATTACCTCAGTATGTGTAAGGCCTCGTGCACATGCTCAGTATTGGTGAGTTTTTACCTCAGTATGTGTAAGGCCTCGTGCACACGTTCAGTATTGGTGAGTTATTACCTCAGTATGTGTAAGGCCTCGTGCACATGTTCAGTATTGGGGAGTATTTACCTCAGTATGTGTAAGGCCTCGTGCACACGGTCAGTATTGGTGAGTTTTTACCTCAGTATGTGTAAGGCCTCGTGCACATGGTCAGTATTGGTGAGTTTTTACCTCAGTATGTGTAAGGCCTCGTGCACATGGTCAGTATTGGTGAGTATTTACCTCAGTATGTGTAAGGTCTCGTGCACATGGTCAGTATTGGTGAGTTTTTCCCTCAGTATGTGTAAGGCCTCGTGCACACGGTCAGTATTGGTGAGTATTTACCTCAGTATGTGTAAGGTCTCGTGCACATGGTCAGTATTGGTGAGTTTTTACCTCAGTATGTGTAAGGCCTTGTGCACACGGTCAGTATTGGTGAGTATTTACCTCAGTATGTGTAAGGCCTCGTGCACACGGTCAGTATTGGTGAGTATTTACCTCAGTATGTGTAAGGTCTCGTGCACATGGTCAGTATTGGTGAGTTTTTACCTCAGTATGTGTAAGACCTCGTGCACATGGTCAGTATTGGGGAGTTATTACCTCAGTATGTGTAAGGCCTTGTGCACATGGTCAGTATTGGGGAGTTATTACCTCAGTATGTGTAAGGCCTCGTGCACACGGTCAGTATTGGTGAGTATTTACCTCAGTATGTGTAAGGCCTCGTGCACACGGTCAGTATTGGTGAGTGTTTTACTCAGTATTTGTAAGGCCTCGTGCACACGAGTATTTGGTGAGTTTTTTACTTAAGTATTTGTTAAACTATGGGGGCAGTAGTCTTGTTTAACCCCTTCACGACCGCCGGCAGTAAAGTTACGTCCTATTTTAACGGGACTTAACGACCAGGGACGTAACTTTACTGCCTAAAGTTCATTTGATTGCCATGACCATAGCAATGGCTTTCAAATGATATCCCCTGCTGTTTCTTACAGCAGGGGACCTTTGCTTGACCCCATGGGGGGTTGCATCGCCACCCCCCATCGATGATCGATGTGATTGGCTGTTCAAATCTGAACCGCCAACCACATCGTTCGCACTGATTTTGGCAAAAATAATGCCTGAATTAGTGCGATACTGTGAGATCCTGCTATGAGGTGCTGTAGCAGCTGCAGCATATCATAGCTGAACCTCAAACATGTCGCCCCCCAGCCCCTGCAGCACTGATTGTTGCAATCGTGCTATGACGCGCAATCGCTACAATCAGTGTGCAGTGGGGCGGTCTGATCTGTAGGTGGCCGCCCTCCCCAGGCCTGTGCTGGTCTGGGAAGCCCTCCCCCAATATGTCTGCAGCGTGCACTGGCTGGTACTTGTAGTACCACGCCACTGCTGCTGCTGCCGCCGCTGATGTCACCGCTCCTGCTCCAATTGTAAGTATTGTGCTCACCTTGCAGCCCCTGCGCGCTCCCCCGATGGCCCCTGTGCACTCCCGCGATGGCCCCTGCCCGTGCCCCCCTGCGATCTACTCCTCCCACGCTCCGATCTGCTCCCCCCGTGATCTGCCTGCCTACCCCGTGATCTCTATTCTGCTTCATTCCCTCTGCCTCTGCTTCTCCGGTATCCCCCTCCCCCCGACGTCCTCTTACCTGCCTTCATCGGGTCATCCGAGGTCTTCACTGGCCCGATCACATCTGCCTCCATCACTGGGTCCTTCCTGGGTCTTCTGCTGATCTGTCCAACGTCCTGCCTGCTGCTCCTGTAAAGCTGTCCATCTGTCCATCTCACTTGCCTTCTGTTCCTCCTGCAATTCTTCTGGTCAGTGACCCTCCTGCTAATCCTCTGGGTACTGTGAGTATAACTTTTTTTATTTTTTTTTTTCCTGTATCCCCTGTCCATTTTTACACCTCATCCGTATCTGCATCCGTTGTCAATTTTCGGCGTGACTTTTTTTTCCGTATTCCCGGCGTTTTTGTATCGCATCCATCCGTGCGTCCCGCCTAGCGCTGATCAGGGATGCAGATAACGGATTGGCATCCCTGCTCAATTTTTGGCATGAGTTTGTTTTCTGTATCCCCGACGCTTTTTATATCATCTGACCGCACGTCCTGCAGCGGCTGATCAGTGCACCGCGTCCGTTCGTTAAAGTCAAATGGCGTTCCTTCTCTTCTGAGCCCCGCCATGCGCCCAAACAATTATTTTCCACCACATATGAGGTATCTACGTACTCAGGAAAAATTTTCAATATAAATTTTATGGTGCGATTTTCCTGGTACTGCTGTAAAAAAAAAAAAGCTACCTGGTTGATGCAAAAATTTTGTGGTAAAAAAAAAAATAATAATTTTCACGGATCAACGTTATCAACTTCTGTGGAGCCCCAGGGGGTACAAGGGGCTCACCAAACATCTAGATAAATTCCTTGAGGGGTCTAGTTCCAAAATGGGGTTATTTGTGGGGGAGCTCCACTGTTTAGGCACCATAGGGGGTCTCCAAACGTGACATGGCGTCCGCTAATGATTCCAAACAATTTTGCTGTCAAATGGTGCTCCTTCTCTTCTGAGCCCCGCCATGTTCCCAAACAATTACTTTCCACCACATATGAGGTATCTCCGTACTCAGGAGAAATTGCACAATTCGTTTTATGGTGCATTTTTTCCTGATACCCTTGTGAAAAAAAAGCTACCTGGTTCAAGTAACAGTTTTGTGGTGGAAAAAAAAAATTGGTTTCATGGCTCAACATTATCAACTTCTGTGGAGCCCCTTGGAGCTCACTAAACATCTAGATAAACTCCGTGAGGGGTCTAGTTTCCAAAATGGGGTCACTTGTGGGGGAGCTCTATTGTTTAGGCACCTCAGAGGGTCTCCAAATGCAACATTATGTCAGCTAATGATTCCAACCAATTTTGCTGTCAAATGGTGCTCCTTCTCTTCTGAGCCCCGCCATGTGCCCAAACAATTACTGTCCACCACATATGAGGTATCATCGTACTCAGGAAAAAATGCACTATAAATTTCATGGTGCATTTTTCCTGAGTACGACGATACCTCATATTGTGGTAAAAAAAAAAAAAAATTTTCTTTTCACGGCTCAACATTATAAACTTCTGTGAAGCCCCCAGGTGTTCAAAGTGCTCACCAAACATCTAGAAAAATTATTTGAGGGATCTAGTTTCCAAAATGAGGTCACTTGTGGGGGAGCTCCATTGTTTATGTACCTCAGGGGGTCTTCAAACACGACATGGCGTCCGCTAATGAGTGCAGCTAATTTTGCGTTGAAAAATTCAAATGGTGCTCCTTCCCTTTTGACCTCTGCTTTGTGCCCAAACATTTGATTTTTACCACATATGAGGTATCAGTATATTCAGGAGAAAATGCACAATAAATTGTAGGGTGCACTTTCTCTTTTCTCCCTTGTGAAAATGAA